>NC_061111.1:99326669-99450972 GCF_002878395.1 Capsicum annuum | reverse complement strand
ACCCAAATTTCTTTATTTATGATTTATGAGATTTGAGTTGAATAAGTTTGATATTTATGATTATTTCACCATCATGTTTCTTAAATTGAGAATTTATTCCATGATTTGTATATTGTCATTATGTATTGATGATTTCTAAGTGATTTAAGACAAGTTTCATGAGTTATGCCTTTCCATGAGAAATTTGGCTGTTGAATATATATCGATATTTGATATTTAAAGTCAACAATAAGTCCTATGATGTTTCCTTGAAGTTTTTGATATTTGAAAATGATTCAAAAAGAAAATGTACATGACGTTGAGAAAGATTGTATTGAGCTAAGTCGGGTTAGGAATCCACAAGATGTTTATGATTTACAGATGAGATATATATTTATGTTTTGGACTCTAAGATAGACCCATGAGTTGATATTGATTAAGGTGGATTTCCTAATGCGTTCTGAGCTGAGTCTGGGAGAGTATTTTGCACCGAGCGGGAAATATGGTATTTCCCTAAAGCTAGTTGCCACTGTAGGATTGATGTTGATAATTATGATCCAGAGGCCAAGCATGGGATTGTGATAACGAGATTGAGGTTGTACTCCCTCGAAAGAGTATGACACCTCCGCTAATGTGGGGTTCTCTCCTTAGGAGGGCAAAATGTTGGACTCCATGCGGCTTATATAGTGTAGTTATGTCTATTATAAGAAACTCCCACGTCCATAATGATCTAAGTACCATGAGTTACCGAGACACTCTAAGTCATGAGTCAAAGAGTTTGAGTTGAGTTAAATGATTTATGAGATTTATGAAGCATATGTTATTACTGATGACTTTCGAAAATGATGTTTTAGATAATTCAAGCAAAGAGAGTTGTTATTGTTAGCTTGCATGATTTTCTGATACATTTATGATATTAGTTAAAATGATATATCCACCCCCACATACTCAGTACATTCCCAAGTACTGACTCTCATACTCTTTTGTATTCTGTATTTCATCATTATATAGATTCAGGTGCTCAGTCTCAGCAGCAACAGTGATCTTTAAGTACCTTGATTTATATTTTTGAGGTTAGTGAGTCTTTATGGTTCGAGGACCTGTGTGTCCAATTTTGTCTTGTTAATAGATGGTTGTTTACTTTCAGTTCAGTATGAGTCAGTTGGGGATCTGTCCTAATGGCTCCTCAGTTTTATGAAGTAGCGGCTTTGTCAAACTATTGTGCCAGTATATATATAGAGATTTCAGTATTTTATTTGTACAGAATCGTATTACTTCATTTCTCAGTATGTTCATGTTATGATTATTCTTTTCTACTTTATGATGATTCATGTCGTGGAGAGTTCTGAAGGTAGTGACAGGCTTAGAGGGTTAGCTTGAGGCCATATATGTCCTTGAGGACCATGTGACGTCTCAGAATAGGTTCTTGGAGCGTTGCATTAATGGTGTTAGATAATAAAAGGTTATATGTAATAGATAACAAATTGTTATAATGATGATTAATAACCCCCTCTTGGCTAGTTTGTGGATAATTCGAGTATGATGACTAGAACGAGCTTTGGTTAACCGATGTCTAGGGTCTATTAGTAAATCTTGTCTAGATTTGTAAAATGGATGGTTATTGAATAATTGTTAGTTACTATTCCGTGAGTAAGGATTATGTAAAGAATTGGTTAGGTTAACATGAGCGGTCCTTTATGACTAGTGAATTGGTAGTTGAATTGGTTAGGTTAACATTAGTGGTCCTTTATGACTAGTGAATTGGTAGTTTACTTATCATTGATTTACTTATCTTGAGCTAGTGTAGTAAATATTGAGATAGACATTGTTATCATGATATGATTTTGAGTATTTGTACCTTGCTCTATGTTGGTTATTTGCGGTAATGATTGATGATTATAATTATTGATAAATGATCATTGGTGGGAAATGTGGAAAACCATGGATAATAAGAAGTTGATTATGTATCTCGTTACGTTGATGTTTTGATCTATTAATGCACTCTCCAGTGGTATGGAAGATCGTGATGAGTTCTTTACTTTATGTTCTTTTGGATGTACTCTCCGGTGGTATGGGACACCGTGGTGTGTTTATTTATTTTTGTTCTAATGGATGTATATGTGTTGAACTTGGTATCTATATAGTTGTAATTGTATGTATGTCGCTTTACGCTTCTGAATTGATTATTCATTTATTATGATGATACTGGTATGTATGAATATGAGTTGTAGTAATATTATCTAGTATATTAGTTATTTTGTACCATGATGATAATGACGATTTTGGTTTGATTCTGTTCCTTGACTTTGAGATATTGCCTTGCTTTATATCCTCTTTATATCATAATGTAGCTCAGTCGGCAGATGATGCCTACTTAGTACCTATTGTTTTGGTACTCATACTACACATCTGTACCCTTTTGGTGCAAAGCTGAGATATAGTTTTTACCGCTGAGATAAGATCATGTTGTGTTGACCTTTCGTAGACTGGGTGATCTCTTGGAGTTTTGAGTTTCATGTTTCCCTTTTGTCTTTATTCAGTCTTTTGTATTCAAGACAAATGTAAAGCTATATACTATTTTGGATTATATTTCCTATTGTCATGCTTAGATAATCTTGTGCTGATATTACTAGGTCGTGGGATTGGTTTTTGTATTTGATTATTTTTTTGTATAACATTGTTGATCATGATTGTGTTTATGTATTTAGGCCCATGTCGGGCATTTCTACCAAAGTAACCTATTTCCTTAGCTCCAGGTTACGGTGTTGGCTTACCTACTGATTGGTTATAGTAGGTGCCATTATGACTGATAAATTGGGTCGTGACATAAGGATATTTGATTGGTATTGATATTAGTTATTGGATTGTATTGTGAAACCCCCTATGAGTCCTACCTAGGATTAGTGCTTGGTAGGTGTATGCGGTGGTTGTGCGGCAACCTCAGACTTATCACATCATCATCATCATCATCATTCTTATTCTCATTACATTTCATACAGTATACACTTTTTATGATTGTACCTTTGTGTTTAATTTAATGTCTATCTATTTTGTGATTCACATTCGTACTTGTACTTAGTAGACATGATATATTTAGAACTGTTAGTGGAGACAATATAGGATACTATTTGGGATATTTTCTAATTATAGGTGATGTTCCCATAGTGTGTATTTTATATACTTTATTTTCTACTTTCCTCGGTTTGTCTATGATATCTACTGAGTACAAGTGGACCGTACTCTTCTCCACTGTGCCTTTTCAGTACAGATCTAGGTATGAGTGAGCTATACGAAAACTATGTTTGGGAAGAGACTTGTCATATCTAAGGTAGTGGCTGCTCTATGCTTCCAAAGTTGACCTCCTACCCTAACCTATCGTATTTTATGTTTGGTTTTGTATTTGGAGACAAATTTATGTACTTTTTTATATCAGTTGCATTTTTTGACTCTGAGATGTGTTCAAATTATTCTTATACTGTGACATCAGATTTTGGGAATGGTTTATGGTATTATTGTGATTTGAATTTACACTATCTCTATGTATGTATGGGTTGACTTATTCTAGGAGTCTCGTCTTGGGTTTATGTCAAAATTTTTATTTACATATCAGTTTGGGTGATTGGCTTATTTGTCGAGTCTTAGCCGTTATAAGTGTCATCATGATGCTTAGTTCTTAGGTCATGACAAAATAGTAGCAAGTATATATCTTGAATAAATAAAATAAGTAAACAAATACATCAACACATAATCAATAACTGCATCTATCGATTAAGTGACTCAATTTCCAGATTCATCGATACCAACAACACAGAAAGATGTATAATTATTCACAGCATATCAATATCAACAGTAAAAGACATATAAGTCTTTTGCATAAAATATATCAACTCATTCTACTCCAACAATTATAGCAGTCGCATCACAACTTTGAATCTTATCCATACAAATATTGTAATACCCCAAGTTTTGGACTCTAAATATTTCCTTATGATTTGAGCTCACTGCCCAGGGTAGGCTAGGGTGATCAGTCGTGAAGACTCCTCACGAGTCATATTGTGCTAGTCATAGTCCAACTAGTGAGGATTACCCATGTTTCTATCCTGATCATAACTCGAACCCACGAGTCGTGAGGTCTGGTGACGAGTCACAGGCTGGGACTCATGACCAAACCAATCAGGTGGAACTATGTCACTACCCAGACTACGAGTCATTGTGACAACTCGTGACCACTAATCATAAGTTGTTACCCCACCTGTATTGACTGTGTGTTATTTTCCTGCACTTCTAGTTAAGGGATTTTTGTTATTTCCCTCTCTTTACACTTAAGGCCCACGAACTTAAAACACATGAGGGACCTTATTTTCTCCACTTATCAAATCATAAACTACTATTTTCTCTCTCAACTTTCCAAGTCAAGAACAAAGCTTAAGTTTCTAAGGGTTGGTCATCTAGGGATCAAAGTGTGGTTTCTTGTCCAAATTCTTGGTGTTTTCAGGCATATATCTCTTCCCTAATCTATTTTTTTTATCATGGCATGCAATGGTTTGATATTCATGTGGTTTTAATGTTTCATTTTGGAATTTAGGTTAAGGATTTTGGATGGTTATGGTTTAAATGGTATTTCCATGGTTTACATGCATTGCGTGCATGGGCCTGGTAAATAGAATGGGGATCGCGGATTCCCCCAAAACTTATGGACTTTTGTATTAGAATTGGTAATAACCTTAACCCACCTTATGAGATTGGTGTTGGAACATGACTATATGTATAATTTAACCACTTTTGAAACTATTGCATTGCATGAAAAGGCTAATGGAATTTAAATGGTTTTAAAGAGCCTTAGTAGCCGGGATTGATGTAAAATTAGAACGCTGGAGTCTATGGCTAATTGGCTTGGTTTAACATAATGGAATTAGCTCATAAGAATAATTAATTGGTATGATGATACTATTTTGTAAATGCTTAAAAGGGTGACTCCTTGGTTAAATAGATGGGATATGTGTAAATGTTGTTATTGGATTTAAAAGGTGGTTGTGTAGCTCGTCATGGAAGGTGGAGGTCCCGGGGGTATCGATACTGGAAACCACGTTTGCTAACATGGGGGCCTTGGTGGTCATGTGCGTAGTTCACACTTTATATATATATATTGGAATAGCTGATTCGTGCAGCTAACATGCATTGGGGCCCTTTTGGTGGAGAATCCAAACTCATATAGTTCATGGGTGGTTTTAGGAAGGTTGGAGCTACGTAGTCTAGGTTAATGATTTTAAATCTCATGATAAACCTTGTTCTCTATCCCAACATCTTATGTATATATGTATGCATGCATGTATGTGAACATGTACACTGAGTTTGTCTTGATTTTTAAATTGTATTATTTTATCCCTATCCTGAGTTACATACTAGCTCTTAACCTGCTAACCATCCAGGATGCTATATTATTTCATAATGTAGGGTTTGAGGAAACTTCCTTTACTCCTATGCAGTGTTAGGTGATCTAATTCATCAATTAGTTAATGGTAAAGTGGTGATCGCTTCATCCTTTGGTAAGCTTAGTCATCCATCGGGTTCTTTCCATATTTTAGAATTGAAGAGTTCACATTAACATTATCATTTTCACTATCGCTGTTATGGTCGAGGGCATGTTCCGACCTAGTTTGATATTCTGATTGGAATCGAGGCTTTTGTAGTCATGTGTAGGTTAGATGGTTATTATTGACTCTTGAGCTTACTTTAGATTTTTATTTTTTGTTTTATCTTTATTCTCTAGTTTTCTTCTTCTTTGTTGTTACTTGGATTATGTTTAGTTTGGAAAGGCTATGGGGGTGGTCTTCGACCCATGGAGGGATTGGGATACCCATCACGACTAGGACCGGGGTCGAATTGTTAAGCTTGGTATTAGAGCCAGGTTCAAGATCATTGGGTATCCACAAAGTTATGTCGAGTAGTGTCCTTTTTATGGGTGTATAGCATGCCACACTTATATGGGGGAGGCTACAAGGGATTTAGGAATGTTTCCCTTTCTCGTATTCAATTTTGGGGTATAGAGTCTAAGGTCATGGAATTTCTCTAACTCCTAGTTTGCTCGTATTTTAGATCATGCCTCTTCAAAGAGCTGATGTTTATTGAAACTCTACCAGAACCTCTGCACCACCAAAGAAGAATATGGAGGGGACTCACCCTGTTTATGGAGTACAGACCCATTCTAGGGTCCCTGATCCTCATTGTGCTGCTCCACCTGGGGTTCCATCGGTCCCCACTTGTCCCTCTCCGATTGGTGACACTCATGCTCAGTCATCTTAAGGAGAAATCTTTAATGTAGAGTCTGGTCCTGTTCATGCTGCTATGAGTTCCTCAGAGGTTACAAGAGTTGGGTAGTTTATGAGGTTGAATCTCCCAACCTTCACTGGATCTAAGGTTGAGGAGGATCCTCAAGGGTTTATTAATGAGATGTAGAAGATCTTTAGGGTGATGCATGTTACTGATGTAGAAGGTGTGGAGTTTGCTACATACCAATTAAAAATTATAGCTTATCAGTGGTATAAGAAGTGGGAGAACTTGAGAGGTGTCGATGTAGAGCAAGCTTTATAGGATTAGTTCTCTGGTGCTTTTTGATGTGTCATGGAAACACGGCCCTTTCGATGCTTAAAACCTTGAATTTATGCTTGGACCTCAGTTGTTTTAGTAGATATGATGCAAATTGGTGTTTATTGAAGGTAAAATAGGTCAACAATAGTGGTGGAATGAAAATGGAAGAAAAATACCTGAAAAGACAAAGACTAATGAAGATACGAGTTACCTAACGAGTCGTCAATACACCATACTAATTCTATGGAAGAAGACTATTTTTACTAATTCTAGTGTGATTTTGAAATTGATATGTAATAAATTATGGTTTTGAAATTTATTTGTGATTCTGGAAACATGAATTGTGGATTTGAAATGATTATGTTGAAAGTATTTATGTTACATTAAATTGTGTTGAAAAGTTGAGACCCCTCCTAAATTTTTGTTAACTGTGTGATATGTGTATGTGTGTAAGACTATTGTGAATCTGATAATGGCATTAGGATTAGTGATAGAACAATTAGGACAAACATTTGCATAACTTTACAAGTAGTACTTAGCAATGAAACCCTGTGCAAGTGCATTTGAGGTATTACTGAGTTCCCGGTGTATCAGAATCTATAACTTGCCCGACTGTTTTTACCTAGGTCTAGGTAGTCGAGTAGGAGATGATCATAGGTCATTTTTGTTGTATGTCCACTTGAACCTAAATGCTCTAACTAGATGAGTGAATCCCTTTGATCCAAATATTTGAGCCTTAATTAACCAAATTATGTTGTTTACACTAATTTTACCTTCCCTTTTCCCTTACAATGAACCTGCTTTACCCCTGGTCCTTCTTGGACACGCACCTCAACTCAGGAAAATAGCCTAAGTTGAGGTGGATATTATAGGGGTGCATAGGAGAAAATGAGTATAAAGAAATTCGTGTAGAAGAAAAAATTGAAAATGGAAGGTACGGTGAAAATAAAAGAATATAAAATAAAAATAAAAATGCAATGAAAAGAAAAAAAAGAATAAAAGAAAAAAACAAAGTGAGAAAACCGTACCTAGCCAATTTGAATGTGTCAAAATAAAAAGCGAGACATAAGGGTGGAAAGAAAATTGAAGAATAAGTGGACCCCGAAGAAAGCGTAGTTTTAAGGAGGTGTAGTCATTAAATAAATCCTAAAAGGATATCATACCAGCCCCAAACCTACGTTACAAGATGAATAAAGTCCTGTAGTGATCTTACCTTGACCATCTGAAAACATAGGAAGAGAGCATAAGGGCAAGCCTATGGTATTCTGTATAATCGTTGATACTTTTCTGTGAGTGAAAGATTCATTTGTTATATCCCTGAATAAATTGATTGATCCATACTGAGAGTGAATGAAGTTTCTTGACTGTGAGCGCACACGGGTTATGTTGCTAGGTTGCTAGATTGTATGGTGAGTCTAATTTGTGTTTATGCCCAGTTGTCTATTACTAATGTAATGCCATCATTAGATTCCCTTGTGTTCCTCCATGTGATAAATTGTTATAAAGATTTTAAGTCTTGAAAAGTTAAAATTACGAGGGAAATAACATGTTTTTAAATCATGAACTGAAAAATCACAGCCATAGGTAGCTTAAGATCTTCCTACTTAAGTATCATTTATGTGTTTTGAGATAGAGTTTGATTTCTATTTGCCTGATTACATGCAAAATTCTAAGTTTAGGTTGTTGATGTGTCGTGGAAACACGGTACTTTTAATGCTTAAAATCTTGAATTTATGCTTGGACCTTGGTTGTTTTAGTAAATATGATACACTTTGGTATTTATTACAGGTAAAATAGGTCTACAATAGTTTTGGGATGAAAATGAAAAAAAAAGACATGAAAAGACAAAGTCTGATCAAGATATGAGTTACCTAATGAGTTGTCAACACACCATACGACTCATAGGATGACTCGTAAGCAAAAAAGAACCTAAAGCCAAACTAAGAATCCAAGTATGGAGAAGATAAGACTAGAGCATCCGAGTCGTAAGCTGAAGGTATGGGTCATGACAAGGAATCATAACCATAACATAATATAAACCTACCATTCAAGATTGAAGTCTCAAAAGTATATGAGTCATAAGTTTAAGTATGACTCATATGGGGAAACCATATACATACCAGTGTTCAAAGCTGGGAAAGACAAAAGTCCTAAGTGGATACGATTGAAGGCCACGAGTCGTATGGTCAAGGTATAACTCGTGAGTAAAATTTATAAGAAGAATAGAAATTTGAATCCTTGGGAGATCACACACTAGAATGGATATGAGAGAAAGGGTACGACTCGTATGATAATGGTACAAGTTGAAAAGTGAGTCCTACCATGTGCCGACATAACTTTACCTTTCCCATTTTTATTAGGATTATGAGTATTTTTGAGATACTATAAGTACCCTAGGGTTTATTTTTTATTAAATTACATTCTTTAACATCTTTTTATGTGCCAATATACTCTATTACATACTTTTACTTTGTTCTTGAGATTTTGGGATTTTATTCAATAGCAGATTTTGGATTTTAGTATTCTCATTATTGTGCAATTAATTACATGCTTTAATTATTGATTAGTAGGTATTGTTGCATGAACATGAGCGGCTAACATCCCTAACTAGGGTTGTGGGAACTCTGCTAGATTAGCTACGTAAGGTAAGTGGAAGATTTATCTATTCTAAAATAAACTACATATATCTTAATCTTTTTCATATAAATTGACCTCGAAGCTACTACAGAAGCTTGGGGATAGCCTGTATTCATAAATATCCTCATAAGGGAGTTTGTGATTGAAAAAAAAATATTAGGACAGTAATTTGGTATTCATTTCCATCAATAATATTTTGCCATCTCACCTAATCAAATTGAGACTCAAAAGGTGAGAGTTGAACCAACGTCATAGGCAAGGAGCAATAAGGTGACATGATCTAAGGTGGATAAGGGAGTTTATAACTGGGAAAAAAGATTAGGATAGTAATTTGAGATTTACTTCCATCAATAATATTTTTCCATCTCATCTAATCAATTGAGACTCAAAAGGTGAGAGTTGAATTGAATTCATATACAAGGAGCAATAAGGTGACATGATCTAAGGTGGATTTATGCACCTCAATGTCGTTATCCGAGCTTATGTAGCCTTGCTTTAAGGAAAAATTATGCTCATAATGTGTTAAAAATGATATCATTGATATTCTAATTATTTAAGAATTATTAAAATGTTTAAGGTGTTTCTCAAACAAGTTTGTGCTTAATTGGGTCACTTAGAATAAAACGAGAAAACTAGTGTTACTATCTTAAGCTAGGTGTTGTTCTAGTTGATCTCAATGGATTCTAGTGTGTGTAATGAGTTAATAAGGTTATTAATATTGTGTGTAATAACATTTTTATAGTGTTCAATATTCAATTAGATCAAGCCTCGAGTCGAACAAGAAGTTAAAGATAAAAATGGGAAAAACCAGTTCTTAGCTTAAGTTTCTGGTTCATTGTCTTAAATGTTGTGTTATTTTGAGCTCTAATCCATGGTGTTGGATTCTTGGTTAGTTTATTTTGATGATATATGTATGATCCAAAAGCTGTAAATCAAGTGTAAACAACACCACAAGGCTTGAGACGAAAGGACAAATGCACAAGACGAGTTTAGAAGTCTAGATGACTTTCTAGTGAGGGTCCGCGATAGCCCCATAACATGGACTGTATTCCCCTGAAACGACAAACGTTCCACGGAACCTATTCCATGGGAATTATAAATGTTCCATGCACCCTATTCCATGGTAATGAGCAATGTCCCTAGGACCCTATTCCCATAACAACCAAATTTTCCTCCTATAAATAGGAAACTTGAACTTGATGTTAAACACCTTGGATAAATTTGAAACTTTGAGAGGGGATATAAAACACTTTAATTAGGGTTTTTATTATTTTACTTTATTTTATTTATGGATGTTATCATGTATTCATTTATCTTGATTAAGGTTATGTCCATGAGTGGCTAAAAGCCCCCTTTCAAGTGTTAAGGCCAAGAACATAATTAATATTTCTTTGAATTGATTTGTTTTTGATTGATTGTCATATTTGGTTGATTATGTATCTTTGTTACAACTATTTTCAGGATTCTCAACCCTTAGAATACATCCATTATTGTCTTGTAATCCTAAAAAGAGGAATAAAAGGATAGAACATAGGGGTAAATAGAGTAAGGTTCTAATTCCTTTATAAAATAAGAGATTTAAATTAGCGTCTAGGATAGAGATATAAATAGAAGCCTTATTTTGTTTACTACGGGATAAAATATAAATTCATTTAGCTTAGTTCTCATATCCCCACTGAATGATGTAGTTGTGGGTCTAAGTTAGATAGGTGATTAGAGGCTCGAGAGACCATGATCATAATATCAACCCAGTCAATCAAAAATCAGGATAATTTATCTAACCAATGAAGTTCATTATCTTAGTATGATTATTTTCAGCGCTATAACCCCGGGTTTCTTTTATTGATTGTCCAAGATCTTACTATTCTGTATTATTTACTTTACATTAGTCTACAACTCTAAAACTCTTTATGCTACCTTTACACCACTTTAATATCTATAGTTAAATTAAAATTGGATAGTTTCTTGACACTAGTCCCTGTAAGATCGATACTTGGCTTCTAAAGGGCCACTTTACTACTTGGTGAAACTACGTACACTTGAGTGTGTGATCGGGCACAATAAGTTCTTGGCGCCATTGCCTGAGACTTGTAAATAAGTAGCTATCTTATTTTTAGTTTAGCTATGTTGATTTGTACATAGTTTAGTATTGTTTCTTTTTAGTTTTTTTTTACTTTTTTTCTTACATCTCTTGATATGTCAGCCTGGGATAGATAGTTTTTGAGTGATGATGATTCTTGTTATTTTTATAGGGGACCCCATTGAGAGGCTTTTTGTCTAGATTTTGATGAAAGTGCAAGGACGGGACCTTCACAATATGATGTGAATTCTATCCTAACTATGGATCAGACCATAAGTTGGTGTGAGGTTTGTGGCAATAGTTGTCATTCTGCAGCTATGTGTGCGGCCAATCCTGAGTCAGTGATGTTTGTGGGCAATGCTCAAAGGCCATTGATGTGTGAGAAATTGCTAACATATTTAATACCTTTAACTAAGAATAATTGAAAAGTATTAAGTAATTTTTGTTATTTTTGATTTGTTTATGTCTGATTTTACAGTTTAAGCTGATGGGATAGAGAACCAATAAGAATGAAAGCAAAGAAGTTGAAATCTGGAGGAATTTGAAGAGAAGTGTGGATGACGACATCTATGATAAGTCGTCATCCCTATGATAGGCTATCATAGTTGTCGTCAGACTTAAGCATGAGTTGAATCCTGTGATGATATTTGGTGATATGATGTCAAAAGTGTGATACACCGTCATGAATGTTGTCATCCTTAAATAAAGAATGGGATTTGAAGACATTTTTATGATGACGTTCATGATAAGTCGTTAGGTTAGTGATAAGGAATAAACATCATCGTCAGCCTTAGATAGCAGAAGCGAAAAGTGCAGAGGAGTTGACGACATCCATGATAAGCCGTTAGACTCCTGATAAGTTGTCACAGATATCGTCATCTATTTCGAGAAAAAGCTGCAGCTTTAATTTTATTTCCTTATTTATTGTGAAATATTTAAAGCTTTCTTTTAGGGTTTTCTGGAGGATTCATTCATCATTATCATTTTTCTAAAGAGAGTTTGATACTTTAAGTCTTGGAGAATATTTTCTGATATTTCTTTCTCTATCTTTTTGGATTTGAATAATACAACTATTTTAGGGATTTCCTTTGTGATCTAATCTATGATTCACTAATTATTATTCATCTTTGTAAGTTAATCTTCTCAATTATAAATTCAATTATGTGTTTTGTTATTTGCATCATGAGTGGTTAAACTTCGTTAACCTGCATTATGGGATCTAGGGTTAGGTCATAATAATGTGCTAAACATTTAAGATTTAATAGGTGTTAGGATTTCTTGATAATTCTGAGATTTTAATTAACATCTGTTGGTTGTAAATAGTAGAAACACCTACTTTGATTTGCTTGACAAAGAAATCATATACAGTAGGAAGTGAATTATCAAAAGGGACTCAGAAATACTTCATTTAATAAGCAGCGTTGTAACAAGGTTGATTAACCTGAGGTAAAATCTGGGCAGTGAATAGCAATTTTCTAAGTCCTAGAGGATTAGAAAATTAGACGCTTAATTAGGTCGAGAGATATTTGAGCATATCATCAATAAAGATAGCTTGTTATCCTAACCACCGTGAGAATCTTGAACCACTTTTAGCATCTATTATGTACCGAAAGCTTTAGTGAACATAATTCTGGTTATTTTATAAACTCTTGATTCACAAGCAGTGAAACTAAAGTTACCCACAATTATTTGTTGATCATCAAAAACCCCCATTTTGTCTTTTCGTATCATCTATTTGAATTCAACTTGTTGTATAGTCTCAAATTGATTTAATCGTCACTCACATTATTCCCTGTGGATTCGATCCTAACTCGAAAAGTTGGGTAAATATATTTACGATGACCGTCGTGCACTAAATTGATGTGTAAGTTGAGTGTTATCAAAAAATGATGTCGTTGCCAGGGAATAATTTGGCGTATTGAGTTGGTTTGAAATTTTAGCCTACTTGCTTGAATTCAAACTTGTAAATATTTTCTTTTAGTTTTCTTTTATTTCTGGTGTTAGGTAGATTTTTATTTTAGTTTACTTATTACTATGGCATCTTTGAATGAACTTGAGCTTGGTGGTTGGAAATCGTATCTTGATGATCCATGTCCATATTACGATGGGCATCACTTTTGGAAAGATGTGTGCACCATCTCCATCCTACTGGGAGTATAATTATTCTTTATGTGGTTGTTAAGATGGACATTGGAGTAATTGCCCAACTGCCCCTTCCCCCTGGTATGCTAACCTAAATTTTAGTTCTTCTTATGATTTTGATAGGTCTTATGGTCAAGAACAAGAAGAAAGAAGTACTAGAAAGAGTGGCATTGAAGCTATGTTTCAACTAGTGTTAGAGTGTATAGACACAACTAACGATATCATATGTGATATACATCAAGACATAAGGGCAAATAACAAGGAAAGAAAAATGATAGAGGATATAGATATAGAGGTCAAGCATTCAAAGAACTTTTCCATATTATGTTTAGATGATATCTTGTCTGCGAAATCATGTAACATAATGGACAAGTGTGAATATGAGGAGCAAGAATCTGATGTTAATAATGAGCTTGATGTTGAGCAACCCTCGGTGATTTCCCAACCAATTGAACCATTTATGAATGAAGATGCCAAAAATGAGGAGATGGTACTAGAGTCAAAAGAAGTAATCAAGCATAATCCTTGTGAAGATGCTAGTACATTTTGGGGTAGAAATACTAATAGTGATGCTACTCCAAAATTGAGAGTTACTCCTCATTCGAACCAAATTTCAACATTATGCTTGGTGTATCTGATGAAAGTCAAAACACCCAACCAAATGATGAATTTTGAAAATTAGGAGGAAGATTTTTACATTTTGGAGTTTGTCCTTCCAATAGGGTATACTAAAACCCCAATCTTGAAGGCCAAGAAGATTAAAGATAGATGCCTATTTAGTGCCTGTTTAAGATCATCATCGTTGCCAAATGAGGACACACAAAATTTTAATGCAAAATTGGGCACGCAGTTCAAGTCTTCAAAGTGGCGTGATAGAATATTCCTTATCATGCCCTCATATTTTCCCAACATACCCCAAAGATGTAATGATCAAAAGTTGGGTCGACATTTTAAATTCTTCAACTGGAGACTAAAATAATTGCCAACAAGGTATCTTAATGAAGTCTGAGTAGTCAAGATAACTGAGTCGTGCTACGATATTAAATCAGGCGCTGCTTGGGAGGCAACCCTAGACATTTTGTTGTTTGTATTCGTATTATGTGATTGACATCAGATCTTTGCACCTATGGTGCCACAGTTATGTTTATAACTCTCTTGTTTTGGATTGACACATTGGGGACATTGAATGATTTTTAGTTGACGGTAGAGCTACTTGTGGGTGTTGATGTCCTCTTGGGGTTTTTGTTGTCATGTTTTTTTTTGGAGTCTAGTTCCTAGTAGAACCGGCATGTTTAGGCGTATTGTGTTTTATTTTGTGATGTTTTGTCGTTAACTCGAAGAAAAATAAGTATCTACGGCAGTTGACATATTTTTGTTGATTTTTGAATACCTCTCCAAAGGTCTATTTTATAACTGTGTGATATGCATCTATGTGTGACCACTGTGCATCTTGTTATGACATTAGTTCAAGTAACATGATAACCATTGCAAAACAATTGCATGAACGGAATGGGTAGTAGCTTGTGATGTACGTTTATGTCATGTTTGTGTGAGATACTAACTAGTTCCCGTTGTAAGTTTAAATCCAGAACCTTCCTGGTTAGTCTTACGTTGGTTGAAGGATGTAATACCCCGATCGTTTCTCAAGCCTAAATTCGTCTTTTGATTGGATATGTATGACTTCCAAAGTGATTGATATTTAAAAAATTTTGTATTTCTCTAATTTCTACATTTGTCATGTAGAGAATTGAATAAGCTTTCCATCGATACCAATTTCATCAAAATCCGACATCGGATGAGTGAGTTATGGCCGTTTTACACAATGGTATTGGATCGCCTGGGTTTGACGGTCGACCTGGTGGATCGTCAAGTGCCCTGTCAAGCCGAGGAAGTGACTCTTTTTTAGGCCATCATGCCACGGCCAAGTTGGTGGACCATCAAAAAGTTGATGGAATGTCAAGAGGTCTGTCAGGTTGAGACAGAATGTCTCATTTTTGGCCCTCGAGTGATGGACGACTTGGTGGACCATCATTTTCCTAATGGACCATCACTTTGACCATCACGTTGAGGCAGATAGTTCTAGTTTTGGTACTCGAGTGATGAACGATATGGTGGACCGTCAGATCGACCTTCACAGGCCCTGATCAGCAAATTTCAGCATTTTCAAAAAAAGGCATCTTGGTCATTTTGGCTCCTTGTGGCCTTATATATATATATATATATATATATGTAGAGAAGAGAAGATCATTTCTCTCCAAATTTCTTTCAAGAATTATCTAGAAACCTAGGGTTTCTTCCAAACCCAAAAATCAAATCATCTCCAAGAAATTCAAGAAATCTCCGATAAATTTCTTCAAGTTGTTCAAGAACTAAGTTCCTCAAGTCAAAGCAACAAGGTCTTGGTCTAAAAGTATGAGAAAAAAGTTTCAAGCAGGTTTCTACTTCTTCAAAATCAAAATCTAAGGTATGTGGGGTTTGAACAAGAACACTCCTTTCATTCTTGTGCCTAAAGATTTAATTTCTACTATTGATATACATGATCTTTGCAAGTGGGGATACACCCAAATTTCTTTAGTTTTGATTTATGAGATTTGAGTTGAATAAGTATGATATTTATGATTATTTCACCATCATGTTTCTTAAATTGAGAATTTATTCCATGAGTTGTATATTGTCATTACGTATTGATGATTTCTAAGCAATTTAAGTCAAATGTCATGAGTTATTCCTTTCCATGAGAAATTTGACTATTTAATATATATCGATATTTGATATTGAAAGTCAAGAATGAGTCCTATGATGTTTCCTTGAAGCTTTTGATATTCGAAAATAATTCGAAAAGTAAATGTACTTGATGTTGAGAAAGACTGTGTTGAATTGAGTCAAGTTAGGAATCCACAAGATGTTTATGATTTACAGATGAGATATATAATTATGTTTAGGTCTTTTAAATAGACCCATGAGTTGATATTGATTAAGGTGGATTTCCTAACATGTTTTGAGCTGAGTCTGGGAGGAGTATTTAGCATTGAGCGGGAAATGTGGTATTTCTCCAAAACTACGTGCCACCATAGGATTGATGTTGATAATTATGGGCCAAAGTCCGAGTAGGAGATTTTGATAATAAGATTGAGGTTGTACTCCCTGGCAAGAGTACGACAACCCCACCAATGTGGGGTTCTCTCCTTAGGAGGGCAAAATGTTAGACTTCATGCGATTCACATAGTATAGTTATGTCAGTTATAAGAAACTCCCACATTCATAATAATCTAAGTACCATGAGTTACTGAGTTACTCTAAGTCATGATTCAAAGAGTTTGAGTTAAGTTAAATGATTTACGAGATTTATGAAGCATATGTTATTACTGATGACTTTCAGAAATAATGTTTCAGATAATTCAAGCAAAGATATTTATCATTGTCAGCATGCATAATTTCTCATACATTTATGATATTATTTAAATTGCTGCATCCACCCAAACATACTCAGTACACTCCCAAGACCCTCATACCTTTTTGTATTCTATATTTCCTCGTGATATAGGTTTAGGTGCTCAGTCTCAGCAGCAACAGTGATCTTTAAGTACCTTCCTCTACACTTCTAAAGTTGGTGAGTCCTCATAGCTCGAGGACCTGTATTTCTAGTTTTTTCTGGTCAATAGATGGTTATTTATTTTTAGTTCAGTGCGACTCAGTTGGTGATCTATCCCAACAGCATATCAGACTTGTATAGTAGAGGCTTTGTTAGGCTAGAGTACCAGTTTGTACAGAACTTCAGTATTTTGATTGTACAGAGCACTATTACTTCGTATCGCAGTATGTCCATGACATATTTATTCCTCTTTATCTTAGAATGATTTGTGTTATAGTGAGTTCTAAAAGTGATGACAGGCTTAGAGGTTTAGCTTGGGGCCACGTGTGACCTTAAGCACTGTGTGACATCTCGGGATGAGTTCTTAGGGCGTTATAAGTTAGGTATCAAAGCCTAAGGTTCAAGGAGTCCTAGGGAGTCTGACAAGCTGTGTTACGTAGAGTCTTGATCATCGGTGTGTAGCGCGCCATATCTATGAGCAAGAGGCTATGGGACATTTTAGGAAAAGTTATTTCTTTCTTTCAAGAGTCTATCGTGCCTATGACTATTTCTCTCTACTATTAATTTGTGCTCTCTTATGACATAAAATGCCTCCTCATAAAGCTCGTACAAACAATGAACGATTTCAACCCGTTGATCCTTTAGGTGAGACGGTGTCCCATGCCAAATTTTGGGTAGCTTTCCAAGCGCTAGCCCAGGAGGTCACCACCAATGCTCAAGCCAACACCCAGGCTACTGCCTCACCTACACAAGGGAATAATTTTGTTGCAGCCCGGGTTCGTGACTTTATGCGAATGAATTTGCTGAGTTCTTTAGGTTAAAAGTAGGTGAAGACCCGTAAATGTACTTAGATAAAGTGAGAAACATCACTCAAATTATGTACGTGACTGAGGAGGAGAGTGTTGAATTGGCTGCCTATCGAATAAAATATGTTGCTTATGATTGGGTGGAGATGTGGAGGAAAAGTAGAGGGGAGAATGATGTTCCTGTGACTTGGCAATTATTCCAAGATGCCTTCTTAGATAGATTCTTTCCCCTGGAGCTGAGGGAAGCAAAATTAGAAGAATTTATGAACTTGAGATAGGTCCCCATGACAGTTAAGGAGTATTTCCATAAGTTTAATCAGTTATCTAAGTATGCTCCCGGTATAATGGCTGATTCTAGAACTAGTATGAGTAAGTTCTTGCTTGGTGTATCTGGTTATGTTTTGAAATAGTGTAAATCCTCTATGCTTAATAGGGACATAGACCTTTCAAGACTAATGGTTCATGCTCAGTAGATCAAAGCGGACAAAATGAGGGAGAGAGAGAGTGTGTGAGGAAATAAGAGAGTTAGATTAGAGCAGCAGGGGTATAGTCAGGCTAAATTTTCTGGAGGGATCCACCCTCAGTTCCAGAGTCGTTCTCTTGTGCCAGAACCTTCATCAGCCAGTACTCCTACATTTAGAATTAGGCCAAAGTAGGGTAATAGGCCTACTATGTCCAGGTCCTAGGACAGTGTAAGTAACAGACCTCATCCTCCCCCATGTCTGAAGTGTGCTAGAAACAATCTCGGTGAGTGCTTAGTCGGTCAGAGGGGTTATTTTAGTTGCGGTAAGTTGGCCCACAAGTTCAAGGATTGCCCTTATACTAGATAGGGGAACTGCGATCTTCGTCCCCAGAGTTAGGCTATTAGTGCTCCATCCCCTATAGTTCGTCCTACTCCTCTTCAGGGTGCCTAGTCTAGTACTGCCGGCGGTCAGCGCCAGATGTTATTACTGGTATGCTTCGTGTATTTAATTTTGATGTGTATGTGTTGCTGGACCCTGGGTTAAGTCTTTCTTATATGACTCCGTTGGTGGATGTGAATTTTTAAATCAGTGCTGAAAAGATTTTTGAGCCTTTTCTAGTCTTCACACTCGTCGGTGAATCTGTTATTGCTAAGCAAGTATATAAGAAGTGTCCTATCATTGTTCTTAACAGAGTCATGTTTGCAGATTTGATTGAGCTAGACATGGTTGATTTTGATATTATTCAGGGTATGGATTGCCTACACTCTTTTTATGCATCTATAGACTATCGTACCCGGGTAGTCAAGTTTTAGTTTCCTAATGAGCCAGTCTTTGAGTGGTCCGAAAATTCTGTATCTCCTAAAAGTCATTTCATATCCTATCTAAAAGCTAGGAAATTGATATCCAAGGGTTGTAGCTATCATTTAGTTTGAGTTAAGGACACTAAGTCTGAGACTCCAACTATTCAGTCTCTTAGTGTTGTCAATGAGTTTCCTGATATTTTCCTGGAAGATCTCCCATGGGTACCTCTCGATAGAGAGATAGAATTCAGAATTGATCTTCTCCCTGATACACATCCTATTTCTATTCCTCCATATTGTATGGCCCCTATCGAACTTAAGGAGTTGAAAAAGCAACTCAAAGATCTTCTTGATATGGGTTTTATAAGGCCTAGTGTGTCTCCGTGGGGTTCACCCATTCTATTCATATAAAAGAAAGATGGTTCATTGCGCATATGCATTGACTATCATCATCTTAACAAGGTCATAGTCAAGAACAAGTACCATCTTCCTAGAATTGATGACCTATTTGATCGGCTGCAAGGTGCCAGCTACTTCTCGAAAATAGATTTGAGATCCGATTATCACCAACTTAAAGTCAGAGAGACTGATATTTCAAAGACAGCTTTCCACGCTCATTATGGTCATTTTGAATTCTTGGTTATGTCTTTTGGGC
Organism: Capsicum annuum; assembly: GCF_002878395.1. NCBI lineage: Eukaryota > Viridiplantae > Streptophyta > Magnoliopsida > Solanales > Solanaceae > Capsicum > Capsicum annuum. The sequence continues at coordinate 99,431,229 of NC_061111.1, read as the reverse complement.
TAACGAATACCCCAACAGCTTTTTTGGATCTCATGAATCAAGTGTTCAAACAGTACATGGATATGTTCATTATTGTGTTCATAAATGATATTCTTGTATAATTCCGAAGTGAGAACGACCATGCAAACCATCTTCGAATTGTCTTACAAACCCTTAGGGATCAACAGTTGTTTGCCAAATTTAGCAAGTGTGAATACTGGCTAAGGTCAGTTGCTTTTTTGGGTCATATTATTTCTTCTAATGGTATTTGAGTTGATCCTCAAAAGGTAGAAGCTGTGAAGAATTGGCCAAGACCTATTTCCCTATCTGATATTAGGAGTTTCTTGGGTCTAGCTGGCTACTACCGTCATTTTGTTGAAGGTTTCTCTTACATTGCTGTTCTTTTGACCTGGTTGACCCAAAAAAAGGTTAAATTCCAGTGGTCAGATTCTTATAAGAAGGGTTTTCAGGAGTTGAAGACTCAACTCACTTCAGCCCTGTGATGACCCTGTCTAATGGTATAGATGATTTTGTTATATATTGTGATGCTTCCAGAATTGGTTTGGGTTGTGTGTTGATGCAAAAGGGTAAAGTTATACCCTTTGCATCCCGACAATTGAAACCTCATGAGAAGAATTATCTGATCCATGACCTCGAGTTAGCTGCAGTAGTTTTTGCTTTCAAAATTTAGAGGCACTACCTATACGGCGTTCATGTTGATGTCTTTACGGATCACAAGAGTTTGCAGTATGTGTTTACTCAGAGAGAATTGAATCTTCGACAGAGGCGATATTTTGAATTGCTGAAGGACTATGATATGAGTATGTTGTATCACCCGAGCAAGGCCAATGTAGTGGCGGATGCCCTTAGCAGATCGTCCATTGGTAGTGTAGCATATATAGAGGAAGATAAGAAGGAGTTAGCTTGTGAAGTGCATCATTTATCTAGTTTAGGTGTTAGATTGCTTGACAAAGCTGAGGGTAATATTTGGATTTAGAGTAGTTTTGAATCTTCCCTAGTTTTGAAAGTGAAGGAGAAGCAGGATATGGATTCTCGTTTAGCTGAATTAAAAGCGTCTGTCAAAGACCAAAAGGTGGAGGTTTTCTCCAAAGGGGATATGGTGTATTGAGATTTCAGAATAAATTATGTGTGCCTGATGTTGATGATCTGAGGCAGAGAATTATGGCAGAGGCACATGGCATGCAGTATTCTATTTATCCCGGTGTTACCAAGATGTACCACAATTTGCGGAAAATTTATTGGTGGAATGGTATAAAAAAGGATATAGCGAAGTTTGTAGAAAAGTGTGCTACTTGCCAGCAGGTAAAGATAGAGCACCAGAGACCCGGTGGTCTGATGCAAGAATTTAACATTCTTGCTTAGAAGTGGGAAGTGCTGAACATGTTTTTTGTGAATGTTTTACCTCTTTCTCGTCATCATCATGATTCTATTTAGGTCATTGTAGACAGGTTGACTAAGTCAGCTTATTTTATGCTAGTGCATACATCTTTCACCATGGAGGACTATGCTAAGCTGTATATTCGAGAGTTAGTCAGGTTGCATGGAGTTCTATTGTCTATGATCTTCGATAGAGGTACTCAGTTTACTTCTCAGTTTTTTAGAGCCTTCCAGAAGGGTCTTGGCAACCAAGTTTATCTTAGCTTCGCTTTTCATCCACAGACAGACGGTCAGGCTGAGAGGACTATTCAGACTTTGAAGGATATGTTGAGGGCTTGTGTTCTTGATTTCAAAGGAAGTTGGGATGAACATTTATCGTTGATTGAATTTTCTTACAACAATAGTTTTCATGCTAGCATTGGAATGGCTCCATTTGAAGCTTTGTATGGGAGAAGATATAGATCGCCCATAGGTTGGTTCAAAGTGGGTGAAGCTGCTGTGATTGGACCTGATGCTGTATGTGAGGCTATGGAGAAAGTTAAGTTAATTCGGGAGAGGTTAAAGACAGCCCAGAGTCGTCAGAAGTCGTATGCAGATGTGAGAAAAAGAGCTCTTGCGTTTGAAGCTCATGATTTGGTGTATTTGAAAATCTCACCCATGAAAGGGGTGAAAAGATTTAGAAAGAAAGGGAAGCTGAGTCCCATATATGTTGGCCCTTATAGAGTTTTGAATCGTGTTGGGAAAGCATCTCATGAGATTGAGTTGCCTATAGAGTTATCAGCTGTCCATCCTATACTTCATGTCTCTATGCTTAAGAAGCACATTGGAGACTCTATTGTTGTTGATCCGTCATAATATTGTGATGTTCAGAATAGTTTTTCTTATGATGAAATTCCAGTCGAAATCCTAGACTATCAAGTTCGTAGATTAAGAAATAAGGAAGTTCCCTTGGTTAAAGTTCTGTGGTGAAACCAATCAGTCAAGAGTGCTAGGTGGGAAGTATAAGAAGATATGTGAGTCAAGTACCCTCATATTTTACCCATGAGTTCAAATCAAGCTGAAGGTACTATTCTCTTAATTCAGTTTTCTCCTAATCTAATGCATTCAACTATATGGTTATTCCCTCTATGATTCGTGCATTTTGTAAAGTACTCAAGAGTATTAGAGTAAAGTGAGCCCTTCTATGTGAGTTATTCCAGCTATGCGTCCTCATTTTCTCTTGATTCTTGTCCTATCAAGCAATATTTGAGGAAAGGGGGAGATATTGTAATACCTCGATCGTTTCTTAAGCCATAATCCATCTTTTGAGTGGATATGTATGAATTCCAGAGTGATTGATGTTTAAACCATGTTGCATTTCTCTAATTTCTAATTTTTTTCATGTATAGCACCGAATAAGCTTTTCATCGATACCAATTTCATCAAAATCCGACATCGGATTAGTAAGTTATAGCCGTTTTACTCAACGATATCGGATCGCCCAGGGTTGATGGTCAACCTGGTGGACCGTCAGGTCCCTGGTGGACCGTCAAGTGCCCCATCAAATCGAGGCAGTGACTCTTTTTTCAGTTCATCGTGCAATGGCCAAGTTGGTGGACCATCAAAAAGTTGACGGACCGTTAAGGTCGAGACAGAATGTCTCATTTCTGGCCCTCGAGTGATGGATGACTTGGTAGACCGTCACTTTCCTAATGGACCGTCCCTTTGACCATCACGTCGAGGTAGAACGTTCCAGTTTTGGCACTCTAGTGATGGATGATCTGGTGGGCCGTTAGGAGACAATACGGACCGTCAGATCGACCATCACAGGCCCCGATCAGCAAATTTCAGCATTTTCAAAAAAGGGCATCTTGGTCATTTCCGCTCCTTGTGGCCATATATATATATATATATATATATATTTAGATAATAGAAGATCATTTCTCTCCATTTCTCTCCAAATTTCTTTCAAGAATTCTCTAAAAACCTAGGGTTTCTTCTAAACCCAAAAATCAAATCATCTCTAAGAAATTCAAGAAATCTCCCATAAATTTCTTCAAGTTGCTCAAGAACTAAGTTCCTCAAGTCAAGGCAACAAGGTCTTGGTCTAAAAGTGTGAGAAAGAAGTTTCAAGCAAGTTTCTACATCTTCAAAATCAAAATCTAAGGTATGTGGGGTTTGAACAAGAACACTCCTTTCGTTCTTGTGCCTAAAGATTTAATTTCTACTATTGATATACGTTATCTTTACAAGTGGGGTTACACCCAAATTTCTTTAGTTATGATTTATGAGATTTGAGTTGAATAAGTTTGATATTTATGATTATTTCACCATCATGTTTCTTAAATTGAGAATTTATTCCATGAGTTGTATATTGTCATTACGTATTGATGATTTCTAAGCAATTTAAGTCAAATGTCATGAGTTATTCCTTTCCATGAGAAATTTGACTATTTAATATATATCGATATTTGATATTGAAAGTCAAGAATGAGTCCTATGATGTTTTCTTGAAGCTTTTGATATTCGAAAATAATTCGAAAAGTAAATGTACTTGATGTTGAGAAAGACTGTGTTGAGTTGAGTCAAGTTAGGAATCCACAAGATGTTTATGATTTACAGATGAGATATATAATTATGTTTTGGTCTTTTAAATAGACCCATGAGTTGATATTGATTAAGGTGGATTTCTTAACATGTTTTGAGCTGAGTCTGGGAGGAGTATTTAGCATCGAGCGGGAAATGTGGTATTTCTCCAAAACTACGTGCCACCATAGGATTGATGTTGATAATTATGGGCCAAAGTCCGAGTAGGAGATTTTGATAATAAGATTGAGGTTGTACTCCCTGGCAAGAGTACGACAACCCCACCAATGTAGGGTTCTCTCCTTAGGAGGGCAAAATGTTGGACTCCATGCCGCTCACATGGTGTAGTTATGTCGGTTATAAGAAACTGCCAAGTTCATAATGATCTAATTACCATGAGTTACCAAGTCACTCTATGTCATGAGTTAAAGAGTTTGTGTTGAGTTAAATGATTTACGAGACTTATGAAGCATATGTATTTCTGATGACTTTCAGAAATAATGTTTCAGATAATTCAAGCGAAGATAGTTATCATTGCTAGCATGCATGATTTTTCATATATTTATGACATAATTTAAAATGTTACATCCACCCCCACATACTCAGTACATTCCCAAGTACTGACCTCTATGCCTTTTTGTATTCTATATTTCCTTGTGATATAGGTTCAGGTTCTCAATCTCAGCAGCGACAGTGATCTTTGAGTACCTTTCTCTATACTTCTGTAGTTGGTGAGTCCTCATGGTTCGAGGACCTATATTTCTGATTTTGTCTTATCAATAGATGGTTATTTATTTTCAGTTCAGTATAGGTCAGTTAGGGATCCATCCCAATGGCTCATCAGACTTGTATAGTAGAGGCTTTGTCAGGCTAGAGTACCAGTTTGTACAGAACTTTAGTATTTTAATTGTATAGAGCACTATTACTTCGTATTGTCGTATGTCCATGACATTGTTATTCCTCTTTATCTTAGCATGATTTGCATTATAGTGAGTTCTGAAAGTGATGACAGGCTTAGAGGGTTAGCTTGGGGCCACATGTGACCTTAAGCACCGTGTGATATATCAGGATGGGTTCTTGGGGCGTTACAAAGGATAGGGGTTAGGAAAGGATCATAGGACATTTTGATAATAGCTCACTTTTAGCCTAAATAACCTTCCCTGTATGTAGAATATTCCTTGATCCCTTCTTTGAGCCTGATTAGTCTATTTCTTTTTATGACACCTGTCACTTTTCCAGTTTATACCATATTGAACCTGTTTTTGCCCTGATCCTCCTTGGACATTATGCACCTTGACTTAGGCAAATGGCCTAAGTTGAGGGTGGCTATCATAGGGGTGCGTGATGTAAAATGAGTATGAAAAAAGGTAGAGTAAAAGAAAAGCATAAAAATCTGGGTGTGGTGGAAAAGAGAAAGAAAAGGAAAAGCTGTGAAAAAAAAAATAATTGTATAAAAGAACCGCACTCCTCCTTAATAAGTGTGATCAAGAAAAAAGAAGAATAGAAAAAGGCTAATGAATGGAACCCCAAAAAGATAATGTAGTGTCAAGGAAACTTAGTAACTTTAAATATCATCGAGTATCCTACCAGACCCTAGCCTACATTACAAGCCTAAGATAAGACCTGTAGTGATCCTAGATGACCTGTCTGAAATTCTTGGTAATGAAAATAAGGGCAAGCCTATGGTATTCGGCATACATTGATTGGAACGTCGTTCTTAGAGCGAGTGTCTGGTGATTGTCCGCATGGTTACATATGTAATGTTTGATTTAAGTGATGTGGTACTTCTTTGTAGTGAGGGCACACTGAATACGTTGCTAGTTGCTAACTTGTTTGGGTAGTGTAATTTGTATATATGCATAGTTATTGTTACTAAGTTGATGCCATATCTTGATTCCTTTCTGTCATATTGTTGATCTTCATGGATATACACAGCTGGATTTAAAGAGATTGAAAATAGATAGAGTAATGTGTTTTGAACTAAAATTGATGATCAACTGTCATAGGTATCTTATCTGTCTCTTGGTTAAGTATCATAGTCTTTTCCTTTGTGATCTAATCTACGATTCACTAATTATTATTCATCTCTGTAAGTTAATCTTCTTAATTATGAATTCAATTATGTGTTTCGTTCTTTGCATCATGAGTGGCTAAACTCCATTAACCTGAATTATGGGATCTAGGGTTAGGTCATGATGATGTGCTAAATTCTCAAGATTTAATAGGTGTTAGGATTTCTTGATAATTCTGAGATTTTAATTAATGTCTGTTGGTTGTAAGCAGTAGACACACCTACTTTTATTTTCTTGAGAAAGAAATCATATAAAGTAGGAAGTGAATCATCAACAGGGACTCAGAAATATTTTGTTTAATAATCAGTGCTGTAACAAGGTTGATTAACCTGAGGTAAAATCTGGGCAGTGAATAGCAATTTTCTAAGTCCAAGAGGATTAGGAAATTAGATGCTTAAATAGGTCGAGAGACATTTGAGCATATCATTGATAAAGAGAGCTTATTATCCTAACCACCGTGAGAATCTTGAACCACTTTTAGGATCTGTCATGTACCAGAAGCTCTAGTGAACATAATTCTGGTTATTTTATAAACTCTTGATTTACAAACACTGAAACTAAAGTGACCAAAACTTATTTGTTGATCATAAAAAACCGCCATTTTATCTTTTCATATCATCTGTTTGAATTCAACTTGTAGCTATAGTCTCAAATTAATTTAATTGCTGCACACATTTTTGCCTGTGGATTCGATCTCGACTCCAAAAGTTGGATAAATATATTGACGATGACCGCCTTTCACTAAATTGACGTGTAAGTTGAGCGTTATCAGCCATATTATGGGAATGCCTATAATTAAAAATGGCAGACTCACCTATGAATTCAATCATAGAACAACTAGAAGTAGCAATTTCAGCAACAACAACAACAAAAACAGGCAGTAACATAGAGGATATGTTAAACAATATCTCAGCCACCAAAGAATAGTTGTCTATTAAACTTAAAAATCAGCAAATAATTTGAAAGAATTGTGAGCGTTATTTGGGAAAGATACAGTATGCACAAAATGCTAGAGCTCAAGGTGGCTAAGTGACTCTCCAATCACTTTAAGGAATGGTAAAGAGCTCAATGAAGAACCTCTAAAGATAACCAAGGAGGCAGATGCCGAGTTGGCTCCCCAATCGATTGCAGACAAAGTTGTTGATCATTCGAGGAGTTTGAGTACTCAAAAACTAAAGTTAATGGACAGGTTAAGGAGATATCACCACCACCATCTCCACAAAAGCAGATAAAATCATAGGAGGATACTAGCCAATTTATGGAGAAAACACAAGAGTTTCAGCCATTCAACTGTCATCTTTCTCTAGAGACTGAAATTATGAAGGTGAATAAGAGTGAGTGTGTTGTGGATAGTGTAAATTTTGAAGAGGGAATGGTTGGGCCTCATTCAAATCATTTTTCTACATTATGTTTAGATGATGACATGTATATAGAGTCATCTAAAATAGTGGAATAGTGTACAGATGAGGAACAAGAATCCTATATTCATAATTTTACACCAGAAAAGCTACATAAAAATTTACCTTACTTTAAGGACGAGTAGATTACCATGCACCATACATTACTCGGTTCAGTCATCTTTGTACCTACACCATATGAGTAGAGCAAAAAAATAGATATGAGGTTGGGGGTGTAATTTATATCCTCAAGATAGAGGAAAAAGTTGATTGGGTCGTGCCGCGACACTAAATCCAGAGCTTCTTGGGAGTCAACCCAAGTTAAGGTAGGCTTTATTTTCAGTAATTTTTAGTTTTTACTTCACGTAGTTTTTATTTTTGTTGATACACAGGTTTATAGGAAGTTTGAGTACCAAAAAATCTGAGTTAAGAAGCATGGCGAAGACTAAGTGTGGCATCCCAGGACCCTTTTAATGTATAAAGATACTACTAGCTATTCCTAGGGGCCTCAGGGAGTATTTCTATCTCTACTTTTAAGTACACTTTTGGAACAATATATATTTTTAAGTGTGGGGTAGGGAAATCCCTAGTTTTAGATGTAATTTTAAAAAATTTTATATTAGAAATAAGTGAGATATTCTTGTTGGTGCTATCTGTGACTGCATGATGTAAGTGTTTTGGTTGTAAAAGTGTGTTCATTGTATGAATTACTACTTTTAAGACTCCTAGGCTCATGATTATGATTCTTGTACTTGTTTGCTTAACGATTGAATTCATGCGATTGTTTGGTTGAGATTCTATGATGATCCTACTTAAGTTGAGCATGCGCCATGTGTGTGAGAGGTGTTTATATATTTCTTGTTGCTTTTGATGCTAGAACTTGTCTGGTATGTATGCAAAGCGAAATGAAGAGTCTAGGTTTAGGAGATGATATAGGCATTTCTTTGATAGCAATATTTCATACCCTTTTTTTTACCTGCCCTTGTACATAATCCTAGTTAACCCCATTGAGCCTTTAGCTTATTTTCTTTGGCAGCCTTATATGTATCTTGTATTCCCTTCTTTGATTGACCTTAATTTCATCCAAATCTTTGAAGTACTTTAGTGTAAACTGAATTGTGTTAAGGAGTTTGAAATTCAAGTAAGAAAAAAGTGAAAATGAATCCCCAAAGTAATAGTTATTGGTGTGTTCAATTGATGTGTTGTAGTTGGGAGTTAGATAAATTTATACTAAATAAATTTCCATTTTTAGTCTAGTTGTGTCACAATAAACCTATTTTGGCTCTGGTCCTCCTTGGACATTGTGCACCTCAACTAAGGCAAATCACATAAGTTGAGGGTTGCTATCATAGGGGTGTGTAACGTAAAGTGGGTGTGAAAAAGGATAAAATTGAATCATGAGTTAATAGACAATACTCCCTCCATAGTTATGTGAATAATCTTAATGAGATGGGGTAATAAAAGATATGGGTAGACAAAAGTTGTGGAAAGTGGTAGTTAGAAGTGAATTAAATGAAAAATGTGATATATTAAATCTCTTAGGGAAGATAGTCACTATTCTTGGAAAAAATAGTTCATACCCATCCCTTAGCCTAAATTACAACCCTTAAAGACCTATTTTATCCTATTCTTCGTCATTCTAATATTAGTGGAGTACTACACTAAGCCCAAGCCTATGATTCACCTTGTGTAACTTGTGAATTCTTTCTGAGAGTGAGCGTAATTTGATTCTTGTACCCAATTTGCAATAAATTGTATTATTGTGAATGATTATGGGTAACTCTCTTGTTTTAAGGAAACATTTTTTATTATATTTGAGTTATTTGTATGACGTCTTTTATTGAACAATATGTATGAGTTTGCCAACTAGGTGAGTCAATTCATGAGGCTGGGATATTTTGGAATAGTGTTCTTCAACTATCAATTGTGTTTGTAACATGCTTATTGTAGGAACTTGCATTCTGTGTAGTCATTGTAGTACTATATTTAGTTTCTTTCTTTTAGTATAAGTGTGGATTCACCTCAGCTTATGATGCTTGGAGTAAAGAGTTGTTCGAGAACGAACAAGGCTTTAAGTGTGGATGTTGATCTGAGGTGGATTTATTCACCTTAGTGTTGTTAACTGGGCTTATTTAGCCTTATTTTAAGAATAACTTGTGTGCTTAATCTGTTAGGAATTATTTAATTGATAATCAAAGCGTTTAAGTATTTAATTACAATGTTTTAGGTGTGTCTCAAACAAGTTTGTACTTAATTGGGTCACGTAGAATTAGAACGAGAAAACTAATGTTACTAGCTTGAGCTAGGTGTTGTTCTAGTTGATCTCGATGGATTCTAGTGCATGTAATGAGTTACTAAGGCTATTATTTTGTAATATTATCTGTAACAGAGTGTTTATAGAGTTTAACATTCAATTGGATCAAAGCTAGAGTCGAACAAGAAGTTAAAGATCAAAATAGGCAAAACTAGTTCTTAGCTTAAGTTTCTAGTTCATTGTCTTGAATGTTGTGTTTTTTTTTATATCTGATACGTGGTGTTGGATGATATAGGATTCTTTGTGAGTTAATTATTATTATATATGGATGATGTAAAAGATGTAAATCAAGTGTTGACAATACCACAAGGCTTGAGATGGAAGGGAAAATACACAAGACGAGTTTAGAAGTCTAGATGACTTTACAGTAAGGGTCCGCGATCACCCCGTGGCATGGATCCTATTCCATTGAAATGACGAACATGTCACAGACCCTATTCTATGGGAATTATCAATGTTCTTCATACCCTATTCCATGGGAATGAGCAATGTCCCTAGGACCCTATTTCCCACAATGGCAAAATTTTCCTCCTATAAATAGGACACTTGAACTTGATGTTTAAAACCTTGTGCGGCTTTGAAACTTGGAGAAGGGCTCGAAAATACTTCAATTAGGGTGTTTCTTCTTTTACTTTAGTTTATTTATGGATGTTATCATATATTCATTTATCTTGATTACGGTTATGTCCATGAGTGGCTAAAAGCCCCCTTTCCAGGGTTAAGGCCAAGAACATAATTACTATTGCTTTGAATTGATTTGGTTTTGACTGATTATCAAATTTTGTTGTTTATTTATCCTTGTTATATCTATTTTAAGGATTCACAACCCTTAGAATACATCCATTGTCTTTTTATGAGCTCGAGAGAAGGAACAAGAGGATAGAATGTGGGGGTAAATATAGAAAGGTTCTTATTCTTTTATAAAATAAAGGATTTGAATTAGAATCTAGGATAGAATATACCTAGAATCCCTATTTGGTTCACTACGGAATGAACTATAAATGTATTTAGCTTAGTTCTCACATCCCCACTCAATGATATAGTTGTGGGGCTAAGTTCGAAATGTGATTAGAGGCTTGATAGACCATGATCACAATATCAATCATGTGAATCAATAACCAGGATAAGTGATCTAACTAATGAAGTTCAATAGCTTAGTATGATTATTCACAATGTTTTACCCCAGGTTTCTCTTTATTGATTGTCCAAGCTCTTACTTTTTTGTAGTGTTTACTTTAATTCTAATTTACAAATCAAAAACTCTTTTTGTTTCATTTGTACTGATTAATCTCAATAGTTGAACTAGAATTTGATAAGTTTTTAATACAAGTCCCTATGGGATCAATATGTGGCTTCTAAAGGGACACTTTACTACTTGGTGATACCACGTACACTTGCATATGCGCTTGGGTGCAACATGATACCCTGAGACTCACAAGGTAAAGGGTAAGATTTATCAAAACATTCACAAGACTGTTGATAATACATAGCTTGTCGACTTTACATGCAGAGCAACAGAATAGGTGGGTTGAACATGAGACACTTATAGATTTAAGAAGACAGGGGAACACAGTCCTAGTGTTCGTCTCCTATTGTTTACAACTCAAAGTATTCAAGTTTGGTTACTACTTAATGATTACTCCCAACCCCCCCTTCCATTTACTTTTCTGTACTACTCGTGAACTATATCAAGTTAAGAAACTTTTCAGCATCTTCCCTGTAGGTTCAAACCTAAGCTAGTTTGGTTACTATATTTGTCATCGATCATAGCATAATTCTTTGGAGGTTAATTTTGGGCAACATCACTTTTCTGGATCATTTTTTTCATTGGGAGTTGAGGGAAGCTAAGGCAAAAGAGTTTGTAAACTTGAGGCAAGGAAGGATGAGTGGGAAAGAGTATGCCTAAAAGTTCCATCAGTTGTCTCATTATGATTGGGAGTTGGTTTCTAGTATGAGGGCTAGAATAAGGAAGTTTTATTTAAGTTTGTCTTATGTCCTAGTATTAGAGTGTAAGGTTATGATGTTTAATAATGATATATATATCTCCATACTTATGGTTTATATGCAATAAGTTGAGGATGAGAAAAATAAATAGGCAGAGATTAGAGTGAGGTAGAATAAAAAGTTCAGGTATTCAGAGCAGGGTGAGGGTCAGTAGAATAGCAGAAAAGATGGTAGACAGTGGAGCAAGAAGAAGACTTGGGCAAATTTTGGTTCATAATCTTTGGTTAGTGCCCCTGATATGAAGATATTTGGTGATTGTCATTTTTCAACCAATAATGTCCCTATGGCACAAGGAGCCCAGTCTTAGGCTAGTGGAGCTTAGTCATCCCCATCATTTCCGCCTTATAGGTTTTGTGGGCAGCTTCATCGTGGTTATTGTGATGAGGGAAGAAATTGGTGTTTTAATTATGGTTATCTTGGACATATATAGAGGGATTGTGTCCTACAACTAGAGTAGCCACTAAGGCTAATAAGGTCCTGGTTTTTACCTTATGAGCTTTTGTACCAAAGGGTGCAAATTTTGGTACTGACACTAGCCGAAATTGCCTTTACTCTCTTGCCACTCATCAGGAATTTGAGGCATCCCCTAATAATATAAAAAGTATGTTAAAACTCTTCTATTGTTATATGTATTGTTTGCTTGATCTAAGATCAACTCTTTCTTATATGACCCCTTATATGGTTGTTTATTTCTGCTTTGGTCCTGAAAGTATTTTTAACCCCTTCTCTATTCCTATTTCAATGGGTAATTTTGTAGTCGTTATAAAAATCTATAAGGGTTTTGTGGTGCCTATCTTTCATAGGAAGAAATTGGTGAATTTGGTAGAACTTGATATGGTAGATTTTGATGTGATTATAGGATAGATTGGCTTCATTCATCCTATCCTTCTTTGGAATGTACGAATCAAAAAGTCAGTTACCAATTGAATATATTATCAACAATTGAATAAGGTTATTGTGAAGAATAAGTACCCTCTTCCTAGGATTAATGATCTTTTTGACCAGCTTCAGGATGCTAAATGCTTCTCCAAGATTGATCTCTATTTGGGCAATCATCTGTTAAGGATTAGGTAAGATAATATTCCCAAGGCTACTTTTCATAGCCAATATGTTCATTTTAAGTTTTTGGTGATGTTATTTTATTTGACTAATCCTCGGACTACTTTTATGGATCTTATTAATCGGGTCTTCAGGTGGGTTTTAGACTTGTTTTTTATAGTCTTCATTGATGGTATCTTAATGTATTAGAAGAGTGAGGAGAATCATGCCAATCACTTCTAAATTGTGTTGGAAACTCTTAAGGATCATTAGTTGTATGTTAACTTTTCCTAGTGTGAGTTTTGGTTGAATACTATGACTTTTCTTGGGCGTGGTGTTTTTAATGAGGGGATCAAGGTAAATCCACAAAAACTTAAGGTGATTAATAGGTGGCCTAGACCCATGACTCCAATCGATAATAGGAGCTTTTGGGGCTTGGCTAGGTATTATAGGAGGTTTGTGGAGAGTTTCTCTTCTATTGCTGCTCCACTGACAAAGTTAAATCAGAAAAAGGTAAAGTTCTTATAGTCCGATTCTTGTAAGGGTAGCTTTGAGAAACTGAAGGATAAGTTGACTTCTACACCATCTCTAACCTTGCCTGAGGGTATTAATGGATTTATGTTATATTATGATACGTCCCATGTAGGACTGGGTTATGTTTTGATGCAACATGGTAAGGTTGTGGGCTACCCTTCTAGGCAGCATAAGATTCATGAAAGGAATCATTTGACTCATGATTTGGAGTTATCGGTCATGGTTTTTGCTTTAAATATTTGGCACCACTATTTTTATGGGGTGCATATAGACATCTATTCAGATCATAAAAGCCTACAATATGTGTTTGCTTAAAAGGAATTGAATCTTCGATAGAGGTGATGGCTCAAATTACTTAAGGAATACGACATGATTCTTCACTACCTTTTAGGTAAAGCCAATGTGGTTGTTGATGATCTTAGTAGGTTGTCCCTGGGGATTTTATCTTATATAGATGAGGAGAAGTGAGGACTGGTGAAGGATATTCATCGGTTGACTAACTTGAGAGTTCGTCTTTTGGACTCGAAGAATGGGGAAGTGATTGTTCAAAAAGTGGTTAAATTATCTATTAGTGCTAAGGTAAAGGTGAAGAAAGCTTTGGATTCCATTCTTATGAAGATTAAGGATGATATGGGGCACCAAAATATTATGGCTTTGATATTGGTGATGATGGTATCCTGAGGTACCAAGGTATGTTGTGTGTTCCTGATATTTATAATCTGTTAGAGATGGTTTTGACTGAGGCTCATGAGTGAAGGTATATAGTTCATCCGAGTTCAATAAAGATGTATCATAATTTTAAATAAATCTATTAGTAGAACAATATAAAGAGGGATGTGTCTAAATTCATGGCTAAGTGTATGATTTGTCAGCAAGTGAAGGAAGAACACTTAAGGTCAAGTGGCATATCTCAGGAGATAGAGTTTTCTTCATGGAACTAGGAGATGATAAATATGGATTTTGTTATAGTTCTTCTGCAGCCTGGAACTGGGAGATGATCAATATGGATTTTGTTATAGTTCTTTTGTAGCCTCGTAATGACTCAATTTGGGTTATTATGGATAGGATGACTAGGTCGGCTCACTTTTTGCCTGTGAGGACTACTTACTCTGGAGAGGATTATGCCAACTTATTTATTGAGGAGAGAGTTAGATTTCATGGTGCCTCTATTTCCATTATTTTAGCTTGAGATACATAATTTTCTTCTCACTTTTGGCATTCATTCTAGAAAGGTGTGGGGACCAAGGTGACCTTTAGCACCTTTTCACCCTCAAATGGATGGACAAAGGAATGAACTTTTCATACTTTGGAAGATATGTTATGGGCTTGCGTGGTTGAATTTAAGAGAATTTAGGTGGATTACTTACCTCTTAATAGGTTTGCGTATAATAATAGTTTTCACTCAAGTATTTAGATGGCTTTTTTTGAGGATCTTTATGGTAGGAGGTGTAGGTCTCCTATTGGGTAATTTGAGGTTGGTGAGACTAGGTTGTTCGGTCCTGACTTTGTTCACCTAGCCATGGAGAAGTTAAAGGTAATTAGAGAAAGACTTAATAATGCCTAAAGTCACCTAAAGTCTTATGCAGATGTGACGTGAAGGGAGTTGGGGTTTGCTGTTAATCAATAGGTGTATTAAAAAGTCTCTCATATGAAAAGGATGATAAGTTTGGAAGAAGGAAAAGCTTAGTTCCTATTATATTGGTTTGTATCAGATTCTGAGAAGAGTCAAGAATATTTCTAATGAGTTGGAGTTGCCTGCGATCTTGGGCTCTATTCGTCCAGTTGTCCCTGTGTCGATATTGAAGAAATGTATGGGTGATCCTTCTTTGGTTGTTCTTGTGAAGGATGTTTGTTTTTTTGGATTGCTTGTCTTATGAGGAAGTCTTGGTTGAGATTTTGGATAGGCAAGTCCATAGATTAAAGACCAAGGATGTGGTTTCAGTAAAGGTCCATTGGAGGAAGTTACTTGGGAAGTCGAAGAGGACATAAAGTCTAAATACCCATTCTTGTTCCCCACATTGGGTAGAAGTGTTTGAGGTATGGAGAAAACATTTGTGCATGGTTTTGTGGTTGCATTATAGCTTGTATTCATTCTAATGGGTGCCTTAACTCCTCATTCGGGGGAAAATGATCTAGGGGAAGGGGTAATGTAATACCCCAAGTTTTGGACTCCAAATCTTACTTGCGATTTAAGCTCACTGCCCAGGGTAAGGCTTAAGTGATGAGTTCTAAAAGCTCCTCATAAGTTATATAATGCCAGTCGAAGTCCAACTAGTGAGGATTACCTATGTTTCTATCCTGATCACAACTAGGACCCCATGAGTTGTGAGATCTGGTCATGAGTCGCTGGGTGGGACTCATGACCAAATGAGTAAGGTATACCTGATTCACTTCCTAGAATACGAGTCGTGGTGACGACTCGTGACCACTGACCATGAGTCGTTACCCTATCTGTAACAATTATGCGTTGTTTTTCATACACTTCTAGCTAGGGGATTTATGGCTTTTTCCCTCTTTTTACACTTAAGACCCACAACCTTAAAACACCTAAGGGACCTTATTTTCACTACTTATCAAATCATAAACTACTCTTTTCTCTCTCAAATTTCCAAGTCAAGAACAAAGCTAGGGTTTCTAAGGGTTGTTCATCTAGGAATCAAAGTGTGGTTTCTTCTCCAAATTCTTGTTTTTCCAGGGATGTATCTCTACCCAAACTTGTATTTTATCATGGAATGCAATGGTTTGATATTCATGTGGTTTTAATGTTTGATTTTGGAATTTGGGTTTAGGATTTTTATGGCTATTGTTTAAATGGTATTTCCATAGTTTACATGCAATTATTTATGATTTATCAATGAATTTTATAACTCATTGGTGCTTGGCCATGGTAAATAGAATGGGGGTCATGGATTTCCCCAAACTTATGAGTTTTGGTATTGGAATTGGTAATAACCTCAACTCAGCCTATGAGATTGGCATTGAAACATGGCTATATTCATAATTTAACCACTTTTGAAACTATTACATTGAATAAAAAGGCTAATAGAATATAAATGGTTTTAAAGGGCCTTAGTGGCTATGGAAGCATAATGGAATTAGCTTGCAAGAATAATTAATTAGTATGATAATACCATTCGGTAATGCCTAAATAAATGACTCCTTGGTTAAATAGATGGGTTATGTGTAAATGTTTTTATTGGGATTAAAATAGGGTTGTGTAGCTCTTCATTGAAGGTAGAGGTCCTGGGAAGACCGACATTCTAAACCATGTGTGCCAATGTGGGGGCCTTAGTGGTCGTATGTGTAGTTCTTACTTTCTATCTATTTTGGAATGGCTGGGGTTGTTGATTCCCTGGCCCTTCCTTGGATTTCTGTGGTTTGTGCATCTAACACGTACTGGGTCCCTTCTGGTGGGGGAACCAAACCTATATAGCTCATAGGTGTTTTTAGGATGGTTATAGCTACACAGTACAAGTTACTAATTTTAAATCTCCTGTTAAACCTTGTTCTTTGTTCCAGTATTTTATGCATATATGGATGTATGCATGTATGTGAACATGTACAATGAGTTGGTTTTGATTTTTGAATTGCATTATTTTATCCATATCCTAAGTTACATGCTAGTGCTTACCCTGCTAACCATCCAAGACGCTACATTGTTTCATAATGTAGGGTTCGAGGACACTTCCTTTACCCCTATGTAGCGTTAGGTGATCCGATTCTTCAGTTAGTTCGTGGTAAAGTGATAAGCTTCATCCTCTGGAAAGCTTAGTCATCTATCAGGTTCATTCCATATTTTAGAATTGAAGAGTTCATATTAACATTATCATTGTCATTGTCGCTGTCATGGTCAGAGGCATGTTCCGACATAGTTTTATATTTGGATTGGAATAGAGGATTTTGCAGACATGTGTGGGTTGGATGGTTATTATTGACTCTTGAGTTTACTTTTGAGTTTTATTTTCTATTTTATCTTTATCCTCTTGTTGTCTTCTACTTGTTGTTATTTGGATTATGCTTAGTTTGGAAAGGCTATGGGGGTGGTCTCCGACCCATGGTGGGCTTGGGATACCCATCACCACTAGGCCCTAGGTCAGGTCATGATAAGCTTGGTATCAGAGCAAGTTTTAAGGTCTTTGGATATTCACAAAGCCATGTCATGTAGAGTCCTTTTGTGGGTGTGTAGCATGTCACACTTATAAAGGGGAGGCTACAAGGTATTTAGAAATGTTTCCCTTTCTCTTGTTTTATTTTAGGCTATAGAGTCTTGGGTCGTGGAATTTCTCAAACTTCTACTTTGCTTGCATTTTAGATCAAGTCTCCTGAAAGATCAAATGTTTGTAAATACTTTGACAGAATCTCTGCCCCATCCGAGGAGAATATGTAGTGGACTTACCATATTTATTAAGTACAGACCTGAACTAGGGTCCCTGCTCCTGATTGAGCCGCTTGTAACTCCCTGAGTTTTTGGTCCTTAAAAATTTCTTAAATTTTATCCTTATTGCCTTGACTACGACTTACCCTTACGAGTCATAGGGAGTCTTGACAGGTCCTAAGGACCCAATCGTAACCTAGACAGTGCATGTGTGACTAAAATCTACTCTGAGTACGAGTGTCTACAGATTATGAGTCATTAGGTGTAAATCATAGGATGTCCAGTGTTTACCCTAAATGGGTTTTGTGTTTACTATGACTGGACCCTACGAGCCGTAGTGTCACATTATATGTCGTACCAGTTAAGTTGTAGGGTCAACAGTGTGTGGATGCCCTAGAAACTGTCTTGGCTATGACTCGTGGTGATAAGTCATAATGAAACCTTACGAGTTGTATAGTAACTCGTAGTCACTGATGACTAAATTCTAGTTTTTAAGTTGAGGGAACTTTAGACAATATCCTTCTTACCTAATTTAAACCCTATGTTCATAAAGCACTTAAGAGGGGTTATTTCTCATTCATAATGTATTAAAACACTTCCAAAACTCTCTTAAGTCTCTCAAGTAGCCATACTTAGGGTTTCTAAGGGGCAGATCACCTAGGGACTTAAGCGTGGAATCCTCTCCATAAACTTAGATATTTTAGGCATGTTTCTCTTTCCTAATTCATAATACTATAAAAGCATATGATTTAAAGTGTTGTTCATGAGATATTGATATTGGTTTTGAAACAATGGTTGAGGGTTTTGAATGCTTATTGATTGAACAATGTTTCCCATGGCTTACATATGATAATTCATGCTTTAATTATGGTTTTGAACCTGTAAGTTCTTGGGTATGGTGAATGAACTAGGGGATTGTGATTTTCTCCAAACTTACGAATTTTGAATTGGTTATGACCTCAACCTCATATTGTGAAATTGATTTTTAATATGAAAAGTATGCATATTAAACTATTATTGAAGTATTGCATAATGTAAAAACCTAATGAGACATAATGATTTTGGATTAAACCTTATGAGGTTGTGTAAATCCCCAAGCTAACTTATAATTGAACCAAGGAGGTATGAATTCCCCCAATTAATGATAATTGATATAGCATGTTGATATTACATTGCAAGTGTAGTTGGTATGACGATACCAACAATGTATGCCTAAATGTGTGTCATGGTTCAATAAATGAAAATATGTGTTTAGTATTTTGATTGGGCTTTAACGAGGATTGTGTAGTTGAGTCATGAAAGTAGAGGTTTCGAGGGGCTGATATCAGAAACCGCGGTTGCCAACGCAGCTGTCATATTGATCGAGAGGTTCGAGTCCGCCTATTAATATCATATGATTGGGAGGTTTGAGTTCCCTACATTATATTATACGATTTGGTGCTTGTGTCACTTTGATGTGCTGAGCAGTTTAATTCCCCCATAATGCATTTGTATAACCTCTAGTTCATGTAGTCACACGCACTGGGGCCCTACCAACTAGGGGAAAGTTGGGCATATATAGCCTGTGGGTGTTTTCTTATGTTTTGACGATTGAGCTACACAATCCAGGCTAAAGTTTTGAAGTGCATGTTAAGCCTTGTTGTATATCTCGGCACGTGATATATATATATATATGTATATGAATATGTATTTGAATATGATTATGTGCATTGGATGTTGAACTGGTTTTAAATTAATATTCATGACATTATTTATCTCATATCCCTGAGTTACATGCTAGAGCTCCAACCTTTAACCATCTCTGGATGTTGTATCCCCATGCGATGTAGGTATTGAAGATACCTTTGTTTTTCCTATGCAGAGTTAGGTGGATCAACTTAGTTTGTCGGTTCGTTATGGTGTAGTGGTGAGCTTCCATTCTCCGAAATACTTAGACATTTCATCAATTGTTATCATAGATTAGAATTGAGAGTTTTCATTACCACTAACATTATCATTGTCATTTTCATCTGTCAGAGTCGGGAACTTTTCCCGACTAAGGCTGGTTTTTGGTTCTTTGTTCAGAAGGATTTGTTGGATTACTATCGACTTGGGTGATGTTGTTCGATTATTTTGACCGGTTACTAGTTATTGGTCATAGACTTATCTGTTATTCTTTAGTCTTAACTTGTGCTATCTTGTTTTATGTTCACAATTCATCTGATATTAGGGATATCTTATTGTTTGGTTAGGTGCATGGGGGTGGTCTCCAGTCTCCGATGGACTTGAGTTACCAATTATGGACAGGCCCTGGTTCGGCTATTGACAAAGATGGTATCAGAGCCTAGGTTTGGTGTCATTGGGTGTCCATAAATTCGTGTCAAGTAGAGTCTCTTTTATGGGTGTGTAGCACGCCACACTTATAAGGGAGACGTTATGAGTCAATTTGGAATGTTTCCCTTTCTTGTTGTTCTATTTCGAGCTATAGAGTCTAATGTCTTAAATCCCCTCTAATTCTAGTATGTTCTCTTTTCATATCATTCCTCCTAGAAGATCTGATGCTCATGGAAACTCTTCTATCCTATTTGAGGACAATGCAGATAGAGCTCGTCCTACTCCAAGATTTTAGACTCGGTCTAGGGTTGTTGCTTCTAATTTCCCTGATGGAGCTCCACCGGTTCCCCCTATCCTTCTTCAGGCACCTCAAGTTGATGTATCTAATTATTAGTTTCTCTATTCGATTCATTTGTTTACCCATTTGGTGGACTCCCAAACTGAGCAGGTTGCTTCCATTGCTCCATCCTCCGAGGCCACTAGAGTTGGCCAATTTATGAGGTTGAGTCCTCCTACCTTCACTATTTCTAAGGTTTAGGAATATCCAAAAAAATCATTGATGAGATGGAAAAGGATTTTTATGTGATGCATACTACTTATGCGGAGGGTGTAGAATTCGCTACTTATCAGTTGAAGGATGTAGCATACCAATGGTATGAAGAGTAGGAGTAGCTTAAGGGTGATGATACTGAGTCCGCTTTGTGGAATAACTTCTCTATTACTTTTCTTGATCATTTAGTTTCTTAGGAGTTGAGGAGGCAAAGTCTGAGGAATTCATGAATTTGATAAAATATAGTATCATAGTAAAGGAGTATGCCTTGAAGTTTCATCAGTTGTCGCATTATGCTCCTGAGTTGGTGTCTAACGTGAGGGCTAGAATGAGGAAGTTTGCCTCTGGGTTGTCCCATAAGTTGATCTTGGAGAGCAAAGCTGCCATTTTTAATTAAGGATATGGACATCTATAGACTTGTGGTGTATATGCAAAAAGTGGAAAAGGAAAATAAGAAGCAAGCAGAGGTGAGTGAAAGACAGCATAAGAAGTTTTGCTACTCGAATCAGGGTGGAGGTCAGCACAGAGTGGTAGAATTAGTGAAAAGTGGTCTAAGAAGAAGTGGGGAAATTCTAGTTCCTACTCTATGGCTAGCGCTCTCTATTTGAAGTCGTCGGATAATCTTTGTTCTCAGTATGATAGTGGGTTCAGAGCCCAGCCTAAGGTTAGTGGGGCTTAGTGATAACGCTCAACTTACACGTCTAATTTAGTGCAAGGCGGTCATCATCAATATATTTACCCAACTTTAGAGTCGGGGTCGAATCCATGAGGAATAATGTGAGTGGCAATCAAGTTAATTTGAAATTATAGACACACTTTAAATTCAAACCAATGTTATACGAAGATACAAATGAGGGAGATAGATATCTACACTAATGTTTCTTTTTGGGTTTTTCTAGTATAAATTTGGGGCTATGAATAATATAATTTTAAATATTATGCTTAGATATTGGGATTATGCATTACTAAGGGAGTGATGTGTGGGTGTTAGCAATCGATCATCAATTTAGTAGGTCAAATATGGGTAAGTTTGGTAATAGATTTTGATGCTAGTCTTTCAAGAAAACACCAAACTTTCACCTAATGATTCTTTCGAATACTTAATAGATGTGTTCACAGTTGGTAATCACAACCTTAATCTAGGCATCCCTATTTCTATGATTATACCCATGGTATAGTCAACCTCACATTCACCTTTATGTCTAAGATAGTGAAGATTTAGCAAACTACACACACAATTGTCTATCATTGTTTTGGTTTTCATGTCCCTCTTTCAAGGATGATATGGATTCCTAAACTTCACCCAAAACCCTTCTTTCGAAGATAGCTTTGGGTTTTCTACAGCATGGAGCTTTGAATCATCATACCTATTTGAGTATTTAGGGCTTTCACCTATCAAATCCCAACTATGTTAGCATAGCAATGATAAAACCCATAAACCAAACTACTAAATAGAAGCTAATCAATAACACCCACACACACTTTATTCCCTATTCACACATAACCCCAAGAGGGAGATCTAACTACACATTAGATAAATAAGCATAGATATACCCATAATCTCCATTGAAGTGATTTATTGAATCTTAAGTGAATCCTACTTCAAACTTGGCAATCCCACAAATCAACAATGGAAGTGAGCTAATCTTCCACTTAGAAAGTCTCCAATATATTCTTTAGCCACAAATTATACAATATTTTCTTCTATAAAAATGGAGGCTATGAATCCAAGAGCTAAAACCAAAAAAATGGGGAAGATGGAATTATTTTGATAATGCTAGAATTTGGGGCTTTTTTATCAAAATTGGGATCATACATATGCGTTTCTATATTTACCCTCGGGTTGATTTCTTTCGCTGAGCTGCGATCATTCGGGTCTGGCAGTAACCGCGGTTACGTGACCACGGTTAACTTCAGTGATCGCAGTTAATTGAATTTTACTTGACTGCCACGGTCATGGTCATTGGACCGCGATCATGGTACCTGAGGCCTTTTTGCTCCAATTCTTCAGTTGTATTTTCCTGGTCCCTTTTTATCATTTTCAGCTCCAATGCACATCTTTTGATCTTCTCAACTCTTATACCTATAAAGAGTATATATTAGTGTATTTTATCACCAATATGTCTCATTTATTTATTCAAAATAAGGTAATATACACAAATGTTTATTTAGAATTAGTGGTAAAATCATGACTCATCACTCAATCAGCTCCATCATATCCTCCTTGTAGATTTTACGGTTAGGTATATCATGGTGTTTACAAAAAATAGAGGAACAAGTGCTTTATATATGGTCAAATTGGTCATATGCAATACGATTGTCGTTCTAGGGTTGCTTCTGGAGAAAATAAAATTCTTATTGCTACTTCATCAGCTCCTGCACCAAAGGGGGCTACTTTTATTTCTAGCTTCGGCACCGCATGTATGCCCTTACCACCTGCCCCGCCATAATTTTGAATCACCCCCAGATATTGTTACTAGAATGCTCAAACTCTTCTCTTATGATGTATATTATCTACTTGATCCTGGGTCTACCCTCTCTTATGTTACCCCTTATGTGGCTATTTATTTTGGTATTGACCCCGAGTGTATTCTAGATTATTTCTTTATATCTACCCTGATGGGTGACTCCATTATGGATAAAAGGGTTTATAGGGTTGTGTGATATTGGTCTATAGTAGGAAGACCTTGGTGGGTCTAATAGGGTTGGACATGCCAGACTTTGATGTGATTTTGGGGATAGATTAGCTCCATTCATGTTATGCATCTCTTGATTGTCGATCTCAAAGGGTTAGTTTGCATTTCCCTAATGATTTGGTGATTGAAGGGGAAGGTAGTTCCCTGACGCCTAAGGGAAGGTTAATTTTGTATCTTAGAGCCCATAAATTGGTTTCTAATGCGTACCTCTATCACTTAGTGTATATTAAGGACTCTAGATCCGAAGGTCCTTCTTTTCATGTTGTCCTTATGATCTATGAATTTTCTAAGGTTTTCCCTGATGATTTTCATAGTATTCCTCCTAATCAGGGAATTGATTTTAGTATTTGTTCTTCTTTTGAACACCCATCCTATTTCTATCCCTCCTTACAGAATGGCTCCAGCTTAGTTGCAAGAACTAAAAAAGCAGTTGAAAGATCTTTTAGATAAGGGTTTTATCCACCCTAATGTGTCTCTATGGGGTGCTCTCGTACTCTTCGTGTGTAAGAAGGATGGTTCCCTTTGGATGTGTATTGATTATCGCCAGTTGAATAAGGTAATCGTGAATAATAAGTATCTACTTTCGAAGATTGATGATCTCTTTTATTAGCTTTAGGTTGCTAAGTACTTTTCTAAGATTGATCTTTGATCTGGATACCATCAGTTGAAGATTAGGGAGACATGAAACATCTTAGGTTTTGGCCCTTAAAAATTTTATAAACCTTGAACCTTCTGTACATTATATGACTTACACCATACCACTCACATGATATCGATACAGGTCTAGAACCCTAGTTATATATTGGTCAATGTCACATTAGCGATACGAGAATACGCCATAGGAGTGGTATGTATATGATATAAGAAGTATAGTGTCAAACCATATGTTGTCCAATTTCTAGCCTAGATGTTTCTGCTTAGGGTACGACTTGAAAGGTACTAGTCATATAGTTAGGATACGAGTTAGGGTAAGGAGCCGTATGTTGAATAGAATGTGATGTCCAACTTTCCAATCAAGGTACGAGTGGAAGGTCTCACTGGTATGATATGGGTATGAGTGGAGGGGTCAAATCATACTCTCCTAAGAGTCTTTTATGGATTTTAAGCTGAGGGTAATTTAGACTTTTTCAATACCAGAACCTCAAGAACCCACATCATATAACCCTATTTGTTCATTCATTCTTCACGTATAAAATTAAAAATACTATCTAAAAACCTCTTAAGAAGATTGGATAAGGTTTCTTCAGGTGGCCATCAAGAGGCTTAAGGATTAAAATCCCTTCGTCAATCTTCGTAACTCAGGCATGTTACTCCTCCCTCATTGTTAGTTCAACTAAAAGCATGTTTTAATGAATTATTTTCATGGTACTATTGTGATAATATTTGGGTTTGAAATATAGGTTGGGGGTTTTGGTTGTTCTAGTTTAGATTACGTTTTCCCATATTTTTATTATGATTTTTATGTTATAATTTGGTTTGAACATGTGGTTGCATGGGAATGGTCAATTGATACATGGTATTTTGTTTTGGAAATCTTATGCCCTCAACATGTTTGTTAAATGCCTATGAGAATGATTTTGTCACACAGTTTAACTATTATTGAAAACTTTGCTTTACATAATACGGTAACGGAACCTAAATTGGTTTGGTTGATTTTAATGATTTGGAAAGTCCTTAGTGGCCATGGTTTTGTAAATATGGTTTTTAAAACCTTACAGGGTATAATGGAATCCCCTTAGAGAGTAATCTATGAAAACCTTATTAGGTACACGAGAATCCCCTAAGTGATTTCAATAATGGAGTTTTGGGAACATAGGAATCCCCTAAGTATTGGCTAATGACATTGCTTACAAGCTATTGTCAGTATGACGATACCACATTTTAATACCTTAATAATTGACTCCTAGAATTTTTGGTTTCGTTATGTGTTAAGTGTTTTAATTAGGCAATAATAAGGGTTGTGATAGCTAGCCATGAAAGTGTAATCCCAAAAGGTTGACACTGCAAACTCATGCTTGCCGACATGAGGATAGGTTTTTATGGCCATGTGCTTGTGGGGTACAAGGGAATCCCCCAAGTATATACTCGTACATATATATCATAGAGAGTGAAGGATACAAGGGAATCCTCGGCCACCTTTGGTGTCTTTAATTCATATGGCTACACACATTGGGGACCATTCAGGGGGTAGCACTTGACCCATATAGCCTGTGGGTAGAATATGATGGTAAATCTATAGAACCTAGGTTAAAGTTTTAAATGCATATTAAACCAGTACCCTTTGTCGGCATAGTATATATGTATGTATGTGGTTGTATATGCTTATTTAGTTTGGTTTTAAATAATGACATTATTTTTTCCTTATTCCTGAGTTCATGCTAGCGTTCATCCACTAACAGTCTTTGAGTGTTGTATCCTCACACGATGCAAGAACATGCTATAATACTATTTCTCCTGCTCAGTGACTTAGTGATTTGGGGAAAGCTTAAGTCAGAATGAAGTGGTGAGCTTTCATTCTTTGGAAGGCCCATTTCATGTGATTATTTATCTTATGTCTTTACTATTCCTTTGCCATTAAATTTTGGCTATTGTTGGGTGCATGTCAACTAGATATTCTTTGGCATTGTTTAGAGGTTTTGTGTGGACAGCTGTGGATTTGGGCATAGTATGGTTTGTTTAGTTTGGGTTGGAAGGTATGAATTGGTTGGGTTGGTCTCAGATTTAGACTTATCCAAAAGTCATTGAATTCTAAATACTCTATCTTATTATATGTTCGGAATTCATCTGACATAGGCTATTTATTGGTTAGTGGGATGGGTTATAGGGTTAGTCCGTATTTTTTATTGGACTTAAGATTCCCGACATAACTAGGCCCTGGTTTAGGTCGTCCCAAGGCAGATGTCCCTAAGATTGCTTTTTGAACCTGGTGTGATCATTTTAAGTTTTTTGTGATGTCCTTTGGATTGACTAATTCCCTAACAGCATTTGTAGACCTTATCAATAGGGTTTTCCATCAATTTTGGGGCTTATTTGTCATTGTCTTTATTGATGATATTTTGGTGTATTCCAAGAGTGAGGAGGATTATATCGATCATCTTTGCCTTGTATTACAGACCCTCAAGGATCAGCGTTTGTATACTAAGTTCTCTAATGTGAGTTTTGGTTGAACGTTTCGACTTATCTGGGTCATGTTGTTTTGAGTAAAGGGTTCATGGTGGATCCCCATAAAGTTATGGTAGTTAAGGAGTGTCCTAGACCCACGACTCCAATCGATATTTGGAGTTTCTTAGGTTTAGCTAGTTTTTATAGGTTTGTGGAAAGTTTTTCTTCTATTGTTGTCCCATTGACTAAGTTGACTTAGAAAAAGGTGAAGTTCTTGAGGTCTGATGCTATTGAGGGTAGTTTCAAGAAGTTGAAGGATAAGTTAACTTTGGCTCTAGTCTTGACTTTGCCTGAGGGCACTGATGGTTTTACTATCTATTGTGATGCGCCCTAGGTGGGATTGGGTTATGTGTTGATGAAGAATGGAAAGGTGGTTGCATACGCTTCTAGATAGTTGAAAATTTATGAGAAGACTTATTCGACACATGATTTGGAATTGTTACTTGTGGTATTTCCATTGAATATTTTGCGACATTATTTGTATGGGGTCCATGTTGATATTTATTTTGATCATAAGAGCCTGTAATACGTGTTCACTCAGAATAAGCTAAATCTTAGGCAAATAAGATGGTTTGAGTTTCTTAAAGACTATGACATAAGTCTCCACTATTATCTAGGTAAAGCTAATGTGGTTGTTGATGCTCTTAGCAGGTCGTCCATGGGAATCTTATCTCATATGGACGAGGAGAAGTGAGATTTGGTAAAGGATCACTGTTTGGCTAATCTAGGAGTTCTTCTCTTAGATTTCGAGGATAGTGGTGTTATTGTTCATGGGGGGCGAAGTCATCTCTTGGAGCTGAAGTAAAGGAGAAGCAGATTCTTGATCCTATCTTAATAAAAATTAAGAATGGTGTGGGTAGGCGGAAGGTAATGGTTTTTCGGATTAGTGGCGATAGTATCTTGAGGTACTAAGGTACATTATGTGTTCCCAATGTTAATGGGTTGCAAGGAAGAATTTTTTCCACAGCTCATAAATCACGATATAATATTTATTCTGGTTCGGCAAAAATGTATCATAATCTTAAGAAATTTATTGATTGAATAATATGAAGTGGAATGTGGCCAATTTTGTGGCTAAGTGCTTGGTGTGTCAGTAAGTGAAGGTGGAGCACTTGAGGCCAGGGTGGGTTGACTTAAGAGATTGAGTTGTCGGTATGGAAATGGGAAATAATTAATATGATTTTTGGGACTGGTCTTTTGTTATCTCACTAGTAATTTGATTCGATTTGGATCATCATGGATAAAATGACTAACTCTGCCTACTTCTTGCCAATGAGGACTAATTTCTCTTCTGGGAAGTATGCCAAGTTGTTTATTAAGGAGATCGTGAAGTTATATGGTGCTCCAATTTCTATCATTTTTTATCAAGGTACTCAGTTCTCATCTCACTTTTGGAGGTCATTCCAGTAAGGTTTGGGGACTAAGGTAAACCTTAGTATCATTTTCTACCCACAGACAGATGGGCAAGTAAAAATGACAATTCAGGCCTTGGAAGATATGATTAATTCATGTGTATTTAACTTTGGTGGAAGTTAGGTTGACCACTTACCTCTCATGGAATTTTCCTACGATAGCAGTTACCACTCTAGCATTGGTATGGCCCTGTTTGAGGCCTTATATGGTAAAAAGTGTGGGTCTCCTATTGGGTGGTTTGACGTTGTTGAAAATAAGTTGTTTAGCCCTAATTTAGTTCACCAATCCATAGAGAAGGTGGAGGTGATTTGTTATAGATTTATGTCTACCCAAAGGCACCAAATGTCCTACATAGATATGAGATGAAGGGAGTTAGTGTTCAGTGTTGGTGATTAGGTGTTCCTAAAGGTATCTCCCATAAAGGGAGTGAGGCAGTTTGGTGAGATAGAGGAGCACAGTACCCGTTGTGTTAGTCCTTATTTTGTTTTAAATATGGTTGGTAAAGTTACATATGAATTGGAGTTGCTTTCTAGTTTGAGCTCCATTCATCCGTTGTTTTATGTTTAAATATTGAAAAAGTGCGTAATTGATCCTTCAACAGTTGTTCCTTTAGAAAAGGTGGGCATTTTGGATTTCTTATCCTATGAGAAAGTCCTAGCTGAGATTTTGGATAGGCAAATCTGTTGGTTGCGGACCAAGGATGTGTCTTTGGTAAAGGTTCTTTGGAGGAATAGTAAGGTCGAGGAAGCTACATAGGAAGCCTAGGAGGACATAAAATCCAAGTATCCATTCTTGTTCCCCGCTTTAGAAAATCATGCTTCAGGTATATGTATTCATTTATATCTTTTGTTATCTGACTTTATTAAAGAAAATTGTGATTTCCTTGGTATCCTTGTTTTATGTCTTTGTTAAAGGTAAGTGTGGTTATATTGGATTCAAATCATGCTAATAAAAGCCCTGTCCTGTCATTCGAGGATGAATGATCCTAAGGGGGAAGTATGTAACACCTCGGGGCTTTATTCCTTAAAATTTCTAAAAAATTTTCCTCACTCCCTTGACTACGTCCTACTCTTATGAGTCGTAGGAAGTCTTGATGGGTCTTAGGGACCCAGTAATAACCTAAATATTATGTGTGTGACTAAATTCTACTCTGAGTACAAGTGTCTCACTAAGAGTTATAAGGACTCATTACGAGTCGTTGGGTGCTAATCATAGGATCTCTAGTGTTTACCCCAAATGGTTTCTGTATTGACTATGACTGGACCCTATGACTCAAAGGTCCCATTATGAGTCGTATCAGTTGAGTCGTAGGGTCATCAGTATGTGGGTGCCCTAGAAACTATCTTAGTTTCAACTCATGGTGATGAGTCGTAATGAAACCGTACTAGTTGTATAGTAACCCATAGTCACTGATGACTAAATTCTAGTTTTTAAATTGAGGGCACTATGGACAATTTCCTTCTTACCCAATTAAAACCCCACATTCATAAAGCACTTAATACGGGTTATTTCTCATTCATACCGTAATAAAACACTTCCAAAACTCTCTCAAGTCTCTCAAGCAGCCATACTTAGGGTTTCTAAGAGGTAGATCACCTAAGGACTCAAGAGTGGAATCCTCTCCATAAACTTAGATATTTCAGGGATGTTACTCTTTCCTAATTGCTAAGTTTGTAAAAACATGTGATTTAAAGCGTGTTCATGAGATATTGATGTTGGTTTAGAATTAAGGGTTGAGGGTTTGGAATGCTTATTGATTGAACAATGTTTCCCATTGCTTACATATGATTATTCATGATTTAATTATGGTTTTGAACTTATGGGAGCATAGATATAATGAATGAACTAGGAGATTATAAGTTTTTCCAAGATTGTGACTTTTGAAGTAGTTATCACCTTAACCCCATATCGTGAAATTAGTTTTGAATATGAAAAGTATGCATATTGAACTATTCTTGAAGTATTGCATAATGTGAAAAGCTAATGCCGCATAATGATTTAGATTGAATCTTATGGGGTTGTGTAAATCCCCAAGCTGATTTATAATTGAACCAGGGAAGTTTATGAATTCCCCCAAGTAATGATAATTGGTCTGGTAAGATGATGTTACCTTATAAGTGTAGTTGGTATGACGATAGCAATAATGTATGCTGAAATGTGTATTATGGTTCAATAAATTGTAATGTGTGTTAAGTGTTTTAATTGGGCTTTAAGGAGGATTGTGTAGCTGAGTTGTGAAAGTAGAGGTCTCGAGGGGTCGATACTCGAAACCGTGGTTGTTGAAGTAGGGGTCTATATAAATGGGAGGTTTGAGTCCCTCTTATTAATATCATATGATTTTGCGGTTTGAGTTCCCCATATTATATTATATTATATGATTTGGTGCTTGTGTTACCATGATGTGTCGAGTGGTTTGAGTCCCCCATAGTGCATAAGCATACCCTCTAGTTCGTGCAGCCACATGCACTGGGGCCCTACCAATTGGGGGAGAACTGAACCCATATAGCACGTGGATGCTTTCTTATGTTATGGAGATTGAGCTACGTAATCCAGGATAAAGTTTTCAAGTGCTTGTTAAGCCTTGTTCCTATCCCAGCAAGTGTTACATATAAATATATGCATATGATTATGTGTATTAGATTTTGAATAGGTTTTGAATTGATATTCATGGAATTATTTCATCCCATATCCCTGAGTTACATGTTAGCGCTCCAATCACTAACCATCTTCAGATGATGTATCCCTACATGATGCAGGTACCAGAGATACCTATACTTTTTCTGCATAGAGTTAGGTAGATCGGCTTAGATATTGGTTCGTTGTGGTGAAATGGTGAGCTTTTATCATTCAAAACGTTTATCAGTTATTATCATAGATTAGAATTGAGAATTTTTATTATCATTAACAGTATCATTATCATTGTCATCTATTTGAATTGGGGACATTTCCCAAACCAAGGCTAGTTTTTGTTCTTTATTTTGAAGTCTTTGTTGGATTACTGTAGACTTGGATGATGTTGGTCGATTTTTTTGGCCGGTTACTAGTTATCGATCATAGATTTATCTTTTATTCTTTAATCTAACCTTGTACTATCTTTTCTTATATTCGGAATTCATCTGACATTAGGGATAGCATGTTGTTTTGTTAGGTGCAAAGGGGTGGTCTCCGATTCCTGGTGGACTTGAGATACCTATCATTACTAGGACCTGGTTCAGGTTATGACACCACTGCAACTGGGATTCCATCAGTCCCCACTTGTCCCTCTCCAATTAGTGACACTCATGCTCAGTCACCTAAAGAAGATATCTCTAATGTAGAGTTTTACCGCTCTATTCATCTTCTTACTCAATTGGTGGTATCTCAGTCTCATTATTCTAGTCCTATTGGTGTTGCTGTGAGTTTCTCTGAGGTTACTCGAGTTGGACAGTTTATGAGGTTGAATTCCCCAACCTTCATTGGATCTAAGGTTGAGGAGGATCCTCAAGGGTTCATTAATGAGATAGAGAAGATATTTAGGGTAATACATGCTGCTGATGTAGAGGGTGTGGAGTTTGCTTCATACAAATTAAAATTATAGCTTATCAGTAGTATAAAGAGTGGGAGTAGTTGAGAGGTGATGATATAGAGCTAGCTTTATGGGATGAGTTCTTTCATATTTTTCTTGATCGTTTCTTTCGTTAGTAGTTGAGGGAAGCTAAGGTCGGAGATTTTGTGAACTTGAGGCAAGGAAGGATAAGTATGAAAGAGTATGTGCTATAGTTCCATCAGTTGTCTCGTTATGCTCCGAAGTTGGTGTCTAGTATGAGGGCTAGAATAAGGAAGTTTTCTATGGATTTGTCTCATAACTTGGTATTGGAGTGTAAGGCTACGATGTCGAACACTGATATGGATATCTCAGGCTTGTGGTTTATATCCAGCAAGTTAAGGATAAGAAAAAAATAGGTAAAGATTGAAGAGAGTCATAATAGAAAGTTTATATTTTCAGAGTAGGGTAGGGGTCATTAGACTAGTGGAATAGATGGTAGACAATGGAGCAAGAAAAAGACTTGGGGAAATTCTAGTTCCTATTCTTCTACTAGTTCCCCTTATCTGATGTTGTCTGGTTATCGTTGTTTTTAGCCCACTAGTAGTCCTAAGGCACAGGGTGCCCAGTATTAGGCTAGTAGAGCTCAGTCATCCCCATCATATCCTTCTTGTAGATTTTATAGGCAGCTTTACCGTAGTTATTGTGGTGATGGGAGAAATCGGTATTTTAGTTATGGTCAGCTTGGATACAGCAAGGGACTATCCTGCAGCTAGAGTATCCACTTGGGCTAATAAGTTCCCGGTTGCTACCGCATCAACTCCTGCACTAAAAGTTGCTACTTCTAGTATCAGTACTAGCTTGAATCGTCTCTATGCTCTTGCCACTCATTAGGAATTTGAGGTATCCTCTGATGTTGCCACTGGTATGTTTAAAATATTTTCTTGTTATGTGTATTATTTGCTTGATTCGAGATCAATATTTTCTTTTATGCCCCCTTACATGGCTGTGCATTTTGGTTTTGGTCCTGAAAATATTTATGACCCCTTCTCTATTTCTACTTTAATGGGTGATGTTGTAGTCGTTAGAAGAATCTATAGGGGTTGTGTGGTGTCTATCTTTCATAGGGAGAAATTAGTGAATTTGGTAGAACTTGATATGGCAGATTTTGATGTGATCCTGGGGATGGATTGGCTTTATTCTTGCTATGTTTCCTTCCATTGTAGGACTCAAAAATTCAGTTTCCAATTCCCTAATGAATTGCTAATCAAAGAGAAGGGAAGTTCCTTAGTCCCTAAAGGGGGTTTATTTCATATCTTAGATCCCAAAAGTTGACTTACAAAGGGTGTCTTTATTATCTGGTTTGGGTTAAAGATTCCAGTTCTGAGGTAATTTGTCCTATGGAGAACGAATTCCCTGATGTATTTCTCGAAGATCTTTCTGGTATTCCTCCTAATAGAAAAATAAACTTTGGGATAGATCTTCTACCCAATACTCGTCCTACTCTATTCCTCCTTATAGAGTGGCTCTGGCTGAGTTAAAGGAGCTGAAAGAGCAGTTATGAGATCTTTTTTATCAGGGTTTTATCTATCCTAGTGTTTCTCTATCGGGTGCCCCTATGCTTTTCATGCAAAAGAAATATGGGTCTCTTCGGATGTTTATATATTATCGACAGTTGAATAAGATTAACATGAAGATTGATGATCTCTTTGACCAGCTTCAGGGTGCAAGATGCTTCTCTAAGATTGATCTCCATTTGAGCTATCATCAATTGAGGATTAGGGAGGATGATATTCCCAAGACTATTTTTCGTACTAGGTATGGCCATTTTGAGTTTTGGTTATGTCATTTGATTTGACTAATGCTCTGACTGCTTTTCTGTATCTTATGAATTGGGTCTTCAGGATGTTTTTAGACTTGTTTTCTATTGTCTTCATTGATGATATCTTGGTGTATTCTAAAAATGAAGAGGATTACATCAATCACCTTTTAATTGTATTGCATACTCTTAAGGATCAGAAGTTGTATGCTAAATTTCTAAGTGTCAGTTCTGGTTGATGTGGTGACTTTCCTTAGGCATGGTTTTTCTAGTGAGGGGATCAAGATGGATCCACAAAAAGTTGAGGCAATTAAGAGGTGTTCTAGACCCACGACTCCAATCGACATTAGGATCTTTTTGGTGTTGGCTGGGTAATATAGGAGGTTTGTAGAGAGTTTCTCTTCTATTGCTACTCCGCTGATAAAGTTGACCCAAGAAAAGATAAAGTTCTTGTGGTTCGATGATTATGAGGGTAGCTTTGAGAAGCTGAAGGATAAGTTGACTTCTGTGCCAGTTCTGACCTTGCTTGAGGGAATTGATGGATTTATGGTGTATTGGGATTCATCCTATGTGGGATTGGGTTGTGTTTTAATGCAACATATTAAGGTTGTGGCCTACTCTTCTGGGCAGCTTATGGTTCATGAAAGGAATTATTCGACTCATGATTTAGAGTTGGCGGCCGTGGTTTTTTCCTTAAAGATTTGGAGCCACTATTTGTATTAGGTGCATGTAGATATCTATTCAAATCATAAAATCCTGCATTTTCTATTGAGGCGATGACTCGAATTGCATAAGCATTATAACATAATTCTTCACTACCATACAGGTAAAGCTAATATGGTTGTTGATGCTCTTAGCAGGTTGTCCATGGGGATTTTATGTCATGTGGATTAGGAAAGTGAGGACTAGTGAAGGATATTAACCTATTGTCTAACTTGGGAGTTTGTCTTTTAGACTAGAAAGGTGGGGGAGTGATTGTTTAGGAAGTGGTTAAATTATCTGTTAGTGCTGAGGTAAAGGAGAAGCAAGCTTGGGATTCCATTCTTATGCATATTAAGGATGATGTGGGGCTACAGAAGATTATGGACTTTGAGATTTGTTGTGATGGTACCCTGAGGTACCAAGGTAGGCTATGTGTTTCTAATATTGATAGACTGTGAGGAGGGTTTTGAATGAGGCTCATGAGTCGAGGTATACAGTTCATCCATGTTCGATGAAGAAGTATCAAGATTTGAAAAAACTCTATTAGTGGAAAAATATGAAGAGGGATGTGTCTAACTTCATGGCTAAGTGTATGATTTGTCAACAAGTGAAAGTAGAACACTTGAGATTGGGTGGCATGTCTTAAGAGATAGATTTGCATGCATGGAAGTGGGAGATTATCAATAAGGTTTTTTTTTACTGGTCTTCACGGTCTTATAATTAGTATGACTCGATTTGGGTTATTATGGATAGGATGACTAAGTTGTATCACTTCTTGCCTATGAGGACTACTTACTCTAGAGAGGATTATGCCAAGTTATTTATTGAGGAGATAGTTAGATTGCATGGTGCCCTTGTTTACACTATTTCAGATCAAGGTACATAATTTTTTTCTCACTTTTGGCATTTGTTTCTGAAAGGTTTAGGGACCAAGGTGAGCCTTAGCTCCAATTTCCACCCTTAAATAGTGGGCAAGCAGAATGGACTATTTAGACTTTGGAAGATATACTAAGGGATTGTGTGGATGACGTTAAGGGAAGTTGGGTGGATCACTTACCTCCTATTGAGTTCACGTATAATAATAGTTATCACTCAAGAATTCAGATTGCTCCTTTTGAGGATCTTTATGGTAGGAGGTATAGGTCTCCTATTAGGTGGTTTGAGGTTGGTGAGACTAGGTTGTTCGGTGCTGACTTTGTTCACTAAGCCATGAAGAAGTTAAAGGTAATTAGAGAAAGACTTAAGACTTTCCAAAGTCACCAAAAGTCTTATGCGGATGTGAGGCTAAGAGAGTTGGAGTTTTCTGTTAATGATTGGGTGTTTTTGAAAGTCTCTCCTATAAAGGGAGTGATGAGGTTTGAAAGAAGGGGAAGCTCAGTCCCTGTTATGTTGGTCCATATCATATTTTGAGGAGAGTTAGGAATATTGCCTATGAGCTAGAGTTGCCTGCAATCTTGGGTTCTATTCATCTAGCTTTCCTGTGTCGATGTTGAAGAAGTGTGTGAGTGACCCTTCTTTGGTTGTTCTTGTGAAGGATGTTTGTATTTTGGATTCCTTGTCTTATGAGGAAATTTTAATTGATATTTTCGATAGGCAAGTCCATAGATTAAGCATACCTATATTAAGCTACTTGGGAAGCCGAAGAGGACATGAAGTCCAAATAGCAATTCTTGTTCCCTACGTTAAATAGAAGTGTTAGAGGTATGGGTCCCCTTTTTTGTCACTTTTAATAGTTTTGCATGGTTTTATGGCTGCATTATAGCTTGTATTTATGTTATGGGTGTCTTAACTCCTCATTCGGAGATGAATGATCCAGGGAGGGTAATGTAATACCCCAGGTTTTGGACTCCAAATATTTTCTTGTGATTTGAGCTCACTGCCTAGGGTACACCTCAAGTGATAAGTCTTGAAAACTCCTCATGAGTCGTATTATGCTAGTCGCAGTCCAACTAGTGAGGACTACCCATGTTTCTATCCTGATCATGACTAGGACCCCACGAGTCGTGAGGTGTGGTCATGGGTCGTAGGGTGGGACTCGTGACCAAACCAGTGAGGTGGCCTTGAGTCACTTTCCTGACTACGAGTCGTGATGACGACTCGTG
The DNA here is from genome assembly GCF_002878395.1 of Capsicum annuum. Classification (NCBI taxonomy): domain Eukaryota; kingdom Viridiplantae; phylum Streptophyta; class Magnoliopsida; order Solanales; family Solanaceae; genus Capsicum; species Capsicum annuum. The sequence continues at coordinate 99,395,273 of NC_061111.1, read as the reverse complement.
ATCACTGACCACAAGTAGTTACCAGACCCATAACGACTGTACGTTGTTTTCCTTCACTTTAAGTTGTTTCACTTCGGTCATTTCCCTCTCTTTACACTTAAGACTCACGACATTAAAACATCTAAGGGACCTTATTTTCACCACTTATCAAATCATAAACTACTCTTTTCTCTCTCAAATTTCCAAGTTAAGAACAGAGCTATGGTTTCTAAGGGTCGGTCATCTAGGGCTCAAAGTATGGTTTGTTCTCCAAATTCTTGGTGTTTTCAGGCATATATCTCTTCCCTAAACTTTTATTTTATCATGGCATGCAATTCTTTAATATTCATGTGATTTTAATGTTTGATTTTGGAATTTCGGTTAAAGGTTATCGATAGTTATTGTTTAAATGGTATTTCCATGGTTTACATGCATTTGTTTATTCTTTATTGATGGATTTTAGAACTCATTGGGTGCATGGGCATGGTAAATGGAATAGGGGTCGTGGATTCCCCCAAACTTATGGAATTTGGTATTTGAATTGGTAATAACCTCAACCCATCATTGGCTATGAAACGTGGTTGTATGCATAATTTAACCACTTTTGAACTATTGCATTGCATAAAAAGGCTAATGGAATATAAATGGTTTTAAAGGGCCTTGGTGGCCATGGATTAATTTAAAATTGGAACTTTGGAGTCTATGGCTAATTGGTTTGGTTTGGCATAATGGAATTTCTTGTAACCATAATTAATTGGTATGACTATACCATTCGGTAAATGCCTAAATGGATGACTCCTTGGTTAAATGGATAGGCTATGTGTAAATGTTTTAACTAAACTTAAAAGGGGGTTGTGTAGCTCTTCGTGGAAGATAGAAGTCCTAGAGGTACCGGTACTAGAAACCACATTTTTTGGTGTAGGGGCCTTGATGGTCATGTGCATAGTGCACATTTTATATATATATATATATATATATATATATATATATATATATATATATTGGAACGGCTGAGGCAGTGGATTCTCTGGCCTTTCCTTGGATTCCTTCGGTTCGTACGGCTAACACGTATTTAGGAATGGTAATGGTGTGGTGCGGGCATTTTGATATCCCACAAATCTGATAACCATACCGCAACGCACCGCATATCTTTTAAACCCATGCAAACCCGCAGCGCATAATACCCGCGCAAACCCGCACCGTACCACACCGCACCGCATTTTTTAAAAAAAATTATTGTAGAGGGAATAGGCTGACTTATTGCGTTTGAGCAGTTATTCAAGATTTATGAATTATGATATTTAGTCATTTCATTCAAGCTTATTTCATACCAGTTGAGTAAATACATAGGTGAAATTATATATTATTACGCATTAACAAATGACAATACTACTTCTAAGAGTTCTACTTCGTTTTTAATAAACTCATCAGCTAAATTAGGTGTATGTTGCTATTTGTATCTACATTGGATATATCTATCTAATTTATGATTTAAATTGACATTTGAAACTATGTGACAATACTAACAACTGGGAAAGAGCACACTAGTTGAGTGGTGACAGTAAAAAATTAAAATGCACACCAAATTGTTAACATCTTCAATTGCACGCCTCCACATCGACGGAGCAGTATGTAATGCCAAACATGGATAGTACCACAACTACAAGCATGTTTCATCTACACCTTCTTCGGAAAAAGTTCTTCCACAAAGCAATAATTCATAAAACACAACATAAAAGTACTTATAATTGAACTAAAACAAAAAATTGGCGGAGCAACTCTAATTTATAAGCCTATGCTGCTTATAGATCACAGCAAACTCTTAGTTCAATCTCTAGGCAGCTTCCTTGGCAAGAACTCTCTGTTTGGACTTATTTTTGACCCCAAACTCTACCCAGCTGCTGGAAAATGATGATTGTTAGCTCCAAAAGAACATAATTGTCCACTAATGTTGCATCATCTAACAACAGTAAGCATCAGCCTGTCACATTTTTAATGAAGACTCGCCATAAGAATAAACATCGGAGTTGTTCCATTAATGATATTGTTACATCCACTCAAGTTCTACTCAACAGAACACCTTCAACACTATACCATACCAAGATGAAATCAAACCAAAGGAAGGACTAAAGTTGATATTCAAGAGAATGGTTGAACTAGAAGCTCCCTACATGTTTTTCTTCCCTTATGGTGGGAAAATGAGTGAGATTCCACCTAAGTTAAAACCATTCCCTCCCAGAACTAGAAACATAGCCAATATTATGTATGGAACAGACTAGATTGAGCATGGATTTGAAGCTGAAGAATATTATAGTGATTTAACAAGAGAGCTACATGACTTAATGACTCCTTTTTTGTCTAAGTTCCCAAGAAAGATTGTCAACCAAACATGAGTTACACAAAATAACAAGAGTTAAGTTAACTATACAGTCAAGGACCTAACATGAGTTTCAGTTATAATGGTAAGTAACCTACCATAAGTTCACTGAAATCTAGCTAATAGGCACTTGGCAGTGGGTACAGCCCTGTCAGCCCAGTAAGTCCACTGGAATCTGGCTCTTCCTTTTTGTCAAGTAATGTTGGACATGAGACTTGATCGACCATTGAAGTTGTACCTGAAAAGAAATTATATCAAAAATTAAAAACTATTATTTATTAACATAAGAAGTTATTAATAGAATCACTTACCATTTATTTCATTCCATAACCAAGTGCGAGCACACATTAAAGCCTCCAAAGTAGTTGGATGAAGTCTACTACGATGTGGACTAATCAACCTCCCACTAGTGGTAAATGCTAGTTTTGAAGCAACAATGGAGACAGAAATGGCTAAAAGATCATGAGCTATCTTCTGCAAAGTAGGAAATTTTAATCCATTTGTCTTCCACCAACTTAAATTATCAAACGATTGAGTTCGTGGTAGCATACTTTTGTCTAGGTAAAAATCCAACTCAGATCTTGTGTCCACATTAGCACTACTAGAAGCGACAAACCTATCAAAGCTAGACAGTCGATTTCCCTCAACAACATAAGAAACTTTATTAGAACTAGATGCATCATGTGAAGCAGGTACTCTACTTTTATATTCTTGAAAGAGATCGAAACATTGGATTCAAACTTCTTGAATCTTACTTGCAGCAACTGTTTCTTCATAAATTTAGGGTAGATAGAACTCCACCAACTTCACCTTGTACCTTGGATCAAAGATAGCAGCCACACCTATCAAAATATGCATCTTATTCTAATATTTCAACAACATTGCCGATGCCATCGACTTATTCAAAGGATCAAGACTCTTTTCCTAATCTTCCAATTCTATCTTAATTTCACATACTTTTGAAAAGTACTGACTTGAAGCTGGATATAGACTTCCGAAGAATTGTTCAGTGATATAATAAAATAGCTTCAAATTAACACAAACTTCTTCTACTGCACTTCATTGCACTTTAGTGGGAAAACAATGATAGTGTCAATTAGACTCAACTTCATAAACACATATTTATAGTGTAGCGCTACTTGTAATATTAAATATGTTGAGTTCCAATGCGTGGGATAATCATGCACCAACTTTTTTCTATAGGAAATATGTAGCAACCGTGCAGCTTTTTCAAACCTTTAAATTCTTCCTGGTGACCCTATCCAATATAAGACACTATCACGCACATTACTAATATCATCACTTATCACCTTCAATCCTTCTTGTATAATCAAATTCAAGATGTGTGTGGCATAACGCACACGAAACACTCTACCCATCAATAATAAATCCCCTTTACAAAGTTTCTCATTCAATAGGACCTTCATCATAGCATTGTTTGTGCTACAATTATCAATTGTAACTGCTGATATTCTTCTTTTGAGATTCCATTCTAACAAATAATTAAGCAACACACCACACAAGGTATCCTTATCATGTGGAGCAGGAACATAAATATATCTCAAAATATGGCTTTGAAGCTTCCACGAATCATCAATAAAATGTGATATAATAGCCATGAATCCTTTTTTATTATTATAAGAAGTCCACATATTGGTGGTTATTGCAATTCCACATGTAAGTTTTTCCAATAAAGTAGAAGTTTTTGATTTCAAATTGTCAAAAATCTTTAAAATGTCATTCTTAATTATGTTCCTGGACACCATTTTAAACAATGGCTGAAGACTTGCAAAGAACTTTCTAAATCCTATATGACCAATAATAGACAAAGGATACTCATGCAAAATAATAGCGTAAGCAAGTTCTCTATGTGACACATCTTGATCGAAATAATGATGTTGGCTAGTTTCATCAACCCCTGAACCACTCTCATTTTCTAAATTACTTGGCTTATTAGGACATCTACGAGTATGTTCTCTCATAGCCGATGTACCACAAATTCTACTTAATTTGATACGAGCATTGCAATACCTACAAATACTATAACGAAAACCATTGAACATCATCGGTTTGAAATGATTCCATGCTTTAGACTTCAATTTTCTTTTTCCAGATTCAGAAATTTCATTAATTTGAGAAGACCTTTGGATCTCTCCCTCAGTTAGTTGAGTTGGTTGAGGGAGAGAACTTGAAGATGAATCAATTATATTTTCTTCAACATGAGATTCCATACTTATCTATAAACACACAAAATAAGCGAAGGGGTCAGCATAAATTTACTTAAGAAAGAAATAAATTTTGAATTTTGCAGCAGATAACAGAAAATCAGTATTACGGTCAGCACAAATCTCCTCAAAAATGAAGAAATCTTGAATCTTTTAAAGCAAAATCAACGCAAATTTACTCAAAATGGTAAAATAATCTTGATTTTTATAGCAAATAAGAGAAAATAAGCAAAAGGATCAACACAAATCTCCTCAAAAAGCAACACAGTGATAGTAAGAGATTTTTGAACAGTAACCCATTATATCATGAAAACAAGAAGAAAAAGTAGCAGGAAAAAAACTGAACAGAGAAAAGAAGAAGAAATCACCATTTCTATTGAATTTCGTCTTTGAAATTGTAGACAGTAAGAGTGAGAGCTGAGAGACGAGATTGTAATCTCTATGAAATTGTAGACAGACGAGAGACGATAGTGTGTTGTGTACCCTAAATCCCAATTTTAGAAATGAGACTTAAGATCAAAGATTCAAATATTTTTTATTTTTAATACCTTAACTCGACCCGACCCGAACCGCACTGTAAATTTTTAATTTTTATTAAGTTTGACCCACACCGCAACCATGTTTATCACAACCCATCCTACCCAGCACACACTTAAACCCGCACCGCACCGCCCCATTGCCATTCCTGCATGTATTGGGGCCCTTTTGGAGGGGGGAGCCAGACCCATATAACCCATGGGTGTTTTTTAGGATGGTTAGAGATACACAAACCAGGTTAAGGGTTTAAAATCTCATGTTAAACCTTGTTCCCAATCCCAGCAACTTATGTATATATGTATATATTCATGTAAGTGAACATGTATGTTGAGTTAGTCTGGATTTTAAAATGGCATTATTTTATCCCTATTCTGAGTTACATGAGCGCTCAACCCGCTAACCATCGTAGGATGCTACATTGTTTCATAATATAGGATCCAAGGATATTTTCTTTACCCCTATACAGCGTTAGGTGATCCGGTTCGTCGGTTACTTCATGGTGAAGTGGTGAGATTTCATCCTCCAAAAATCTTAGTCATTCAATAGATTTCTTTTCATATTTTAGAATTGAAGAGTTCACATCAACATTATCATTGTCATGGTCGCTGGCATATGTCGACCTAGTTTGATACTTGGAGAGGTTTAAAGGCTTTTGTGAACATGTATGGGTTGGATAGTTATTGTTGACTCTTGAACTCGCTTTTGAGTTTCATTTACCATTTTATATTTATCCACTAGTTGTCTTCTGCTTTGTTATTATTTGGATTATGTTTGGTTTGGACAGGCTATGGGGGTGATCTCCGGCCTATGGTAGGCTTGGGATACCCATCACGACTAAGCCCAGGGTCGGGTCATGACAAATATCATAATTAAATAGCTTCTATTTCTTATCAATGTAAAAATATGTCAAATCAAAACTCACAGGAAATATAAATTAGTACATACATGCTAAAGGGTATTATTTCTACCCAACTAGTCATTACCTACAGGGAAAAACCTAGGGTCCATGTATCGTACTAGCATGGTACCATAATCACTCGTCCATAAGCTCACATTAGAATCGAAGCACTCATTAATCAAAATAGTATATATATCCTCAACTCTTCAACATATATCAGTGTGTTATAAAGCTCAGCTATCTCTCAAGATAATACAAAATGTACACATAATATAATAAGTATACACTATTCTCACAAGTTATTTGTAGATTGGCTTGAACAATCATAAGCTTATTTATACAAGCACAATTAAGACAAACAAATAACCAATCACCAATTATTTCTGAAGATCATTCAACATGTTCATAATTCATAACAGATACGAAAGATGATTTTAACTCTAACTCCACATTAATCATAACCTATCACAACCAAAGAACCTAAATCCGCAAGCTAATACACAAGAGACTTTCCCTTCCTTAATGCCTCAAAACTTTCATGGTCTAAAATAAATTAATAAGTACACAAGTAAATAATCATTTAAGCTTCAAACAACTCCTTAGGATTTCAAACCCGCTAATTTTATCCATATTCGCAGTCTATAACATCTCCAAAAGGTCAGTTAATCAATTACTAGTCTCATAATACTTACATATCTAATTCACGGAACTTCTACTCCAACTATTCCCTCTTAAACCATTTTTATGCAAAGGAACTCATACTTATGGAACTCAAGGTTCTCAATTTCCCTAAACCATGCTTTTGAACTACCAGTTCATGCTAGGAAGTGTAAATTTACACCCTAGAAGCAATTCAAGATGATTTTACATCTACACATAGGTGTTTCCATAATTTTCATGAACCTAGGTTTCTAACCCATGATTCCACCATGAACAATCTTTTTAATAATTTTAGGATGTTAATGAATTATAGCAAGAAATGATGAATGAAACTATTTTCCTCAATAATAAAATTCACCCTAGCCTAGGGAAAATCATCTCTTTAAAGCTCTGTAACAAAGTTTGAGAGTTTTTGAAATAACCCACATAATATAACATTTAAAAATTCTTTATACCTTATGTTCTCTGCTTCTATGACCGATTCTCACTGCAAAAGAATCACAGTGCCAAATCGAGCCTCGCTGTGGTGGCCCCTAATAAAATTTATTTTTTGTCGCTATGATAGATCTCTACTTTCTATGGTAGTCTTACTGTAGCAGGAATTCCTACCGCTGCAGTAGTCTTAAAGTAGTAATAGTGAGTAATTGGGTTCTACCCTTATTTCACAATACAATTATGAGATTAGGAAATCACAAAAATATCCAACACAGCAAGCACTAAACCCACATGTTCCATCCTTATTTTCATCTCAAATTTTTCCTATGGAGGTCTAATCACTAGGCCGCCCCTAATGAAATACAACATCATAAAACACAACATCATGAATCAACAATTAGCACAAACACACACAACACTAGCTTTTAGCTTTAAACAATCTTACTTTGAGAGTTTATTAACTCAACTCACTAGGGGACTCTAATACGGTACATCATATAATGACTGAGAGGGTCGTTTCACACAGTTGAAGAAGTTTTAGAATACAATGGTCAAAATTAGTTTTCCAGAACATAACAAGGTGACATATGTACTAGCTCATTAAGAAAAGAAGCTATCCATATATAATACCATCATTACTATGGAATTTGTAAGGATATAGTGATATTCCCTAGATCCAATCTCATATTTGATGATTTGAACATGTTTTTATAAATTATTTGATATAAATGTTTGGCATCAAATATTTTTTTCATAGTTATATCAAATTATTTAATTAATATGTAAGGTTGTTAATTGGGTTTTGGAACTTGTCATGATGGAGATCATAATAATGAGAGAGTTATATTTCATGACTTATCTAAAATTGTTCTTAATCGTAGGATTACTGATTAGGACATTAATTATATGGTTAGATCAATATATATTTAGTGGTCCTTATAAGATAAATACTAATTGATCTCATAAGCTAAATCGCATACATAGAAGATGCATATAGAGATATGATTATTGAACAGACTCAGTGGATAATTACTAATGGTTAGAATTACCATAAACTGTCACTAGGATATTATCTAGAAGAATGTGATGTAAGAGTTTTCTTTGACGTGAGATCATCATACAATTAATAAGTGATTTATTATACTTTGATACCGGACACTCATGTCCATACATAAATGGTTGAAAGGATGTTGGGTATGCTTAAATGTTTGTAGATTAATGATTGATGCAAGATGGAATATGTCAACTCTTGGTAATGAGTTTAAGCTCTATGTTGTCATGTATTATAAATGACTAATCAATACCATGTCCAGGTCAATTGGATGAAAGAAGATAAGAGTTTTTTTAAGTTATTAAAAAGTTTATAATAATCTGACATGCACATATAGTTGATCATCTATTGAGATTTGACATTTAGACCATATCATAGGGTGATCCGGAGCTATAAGGACAAAATGAAATACTACATAATTCTTCTACAGGATCTTCAAAGAAAATAGTATACTTCATGCTATGAGGTTGTTAAGGAATGTTTCTAGATATCAAATGTTGCATCCAAACACACATGCAATTGTACGCAGTTGTACAAGTAATAAAGTGCTATTGTGAGCCGGATGTCGAACCCATAGGGACTTGTCGATTCACTATTCACCAAATTAGACTAATTCTAACTATTTAATAAAGAGACAAATTCAGAATATAGAATTTATAAATTTACTAAACTAAAATATTAAATAGAAAATAACTAATGAACAATTAAATAAGAGAAGAGAAAATTTTACGCAATCAATGAATGAATCAATCTAGGATTATGGATTTGCTAAAAATCATGTTTAGTATCAATTTAATTAACTTAAATGATTATCTCATTGTTGATTTACGAGGTTGATTTTATTGAAACCAAACGGTATCGAAAACAGTTCGAAAACACACAAGCAGTCCACACACAAAAAACCCTAAACAAAAACAACAAACTCAAACTTAAACAATAAAGAAGCTATGTAACTTGACATAATGAGAACTCATAATGCAGCAACCAAAGAGTGTATTAATACTCTAAAACCTCCACAAAAAAAGTCAACAAGAACCACATTCTTACGGAACACAAGAGGAACTCGGTTCACTCAAGCACTCTTGTTTTTAGCCGATACACACAACACAAGAAGAAACCATTTCTTGTGATGTCAAAGTCGTGGTCTACTCTCTTCTTAAGAGGAAAGTGATGTTCAATATTACAAGTGATTTCAAGAATGAGCTAACTAAGCAAATAAGACTAAGGGGTTCCTACTTATAGTGGCCAGTTAAGAACTCCCACATCCAGAAAATGAAGGTGACAGAAATGAGGATGTTGCGCTGGATGTGTGGACTGACTAGAGGGGATAGAGTTCGGAATGAAACTATCCGGGAGAAGGTTGGTGTGACTTCAGTGGAGTGCAAGATGCGGGAAGCACGATTGAGATGGTTCGGACACGTGAAGAGGAGGGGCATGGATGCCCCGGTCTGTAGGTGTGAGAGGCTAGCGTTGGATGGTTTTAGGCGGGGTAGGGGTAGGCCGAAGAAGTACTGGGGCGAGGTGATTAGGCGGGACATGGAACAGTTACAGCTCACCGAGGACATGACCCTAGATAGGAAGGTCTGGAGGGAGCAAATTTCGGCAGAGAATTAGGGCTAGTTTGGGTCACTAGTGTAGGGAATTACTTGGAGGGGGTTTTATTCCTGTTATGATTCCGTCTTTCGTGTTCCATGTTTTATTACGACTCTGTGTGCTTTCCTTTGCTTTCTCTGTTTTATATTACTTATAGGTGCCATATTTATGATATGTAATCTGCTTCTGTGCTTTACTATGTGTTTGTGTGGTATCTCGTGTCTTGAGCCGGGGGTCTATCGGAAACAGCCTTTCTACTTCATCAGAGGTAGAGGTATGGACTGCGTACATCTTACCCCCCCCAGACCCCACTAGGTGGGAATACACTTATTGTTGTTGTTGTTGTTGTTGTTGTTGGTTCCTACTTATAGTCTATTACAAAAGAGATGGGAAATGACACTTTTACCCTTAATGATGGGGGTGGGTTTGGAGTGTATAAATGGGGCTTCCTTGTAGTGTTTTTAAGACACTCAAGGCATGTATTCACACTTTAATACATACACTCCCTTGGACGAACTTAAGACATGATCAAACACATCTATCTTCATGAATGTGCCTTGAAGACGTTGTAGTTCCCGAGCTTGGCTCTTAGGGAATGGTCTTGAGCTCTTGATACCTATTTTTCACTCATTTCCAAAGGCCTTCACACTCTTACCTCTTGTTAGATATGGTTCGAGTATGGATTCTTGTGCTTGTACCATCTTTGCACTCATATCACTTATAATCCTTGTGCTCTTTATGCTTGTATCATCCTCTCTATCTTGAAAGGAATTTGTCCTCAAATTTACACCTTGCAAAACCAAAGAGAGGGAAAACAAGCACACAATCCTCATGGTATGAGGGTTAGCATTAGTATCACAAATTATATAATCACACCAAGGGGGTACACCTCTGGAATACATCCAACAATCCTTTGTTATGATCATGAAACACTTACTACAAGCATCACAAAGGATTTGGGTAAGATAGACATCAAGGGAATAGAAATGCAACCCGATACCATCACATATATTAATAAGCAAAGGTTGTTCACATTTGAAATACAACCACGGGTCCTTTATGTGTGACATGAAAAGCTTAGCATAAATAGAACAAAAGATATGGTTTTGGGAAATACCAAGAGATAAGGAAACTACAATGATCTTGATGGCCTTACCATACCCAAAAGGTAAGACTACCTTTGTCTTAGGAACCATAAGAGACATTTGTTTCATTACCTCTATAAAGGACCTCATCAAATATGGTTCCACTATTGATCCTAAGGTCCACCTTGCCTATATATCTTTATCATTCAAACAAATAAACCAGCCACCAAATTTACTACAACTACACGGTACAAGTTTGAAATTAACATGGTTATCATCATATGTAAAGAGGTAGTATAGAAAGGAATCAAATGTGAAGACATCTTGCCGAGGGGGTACACTTTTAAAATACAACCAACAATCCTTTGTTTTTTCCATGAAACACGTATTTTGAACATTACAAAGGATAGGTATAAGATAATTCTCAAGAAAATATAAGCATAAGTCGAGGCAACCTCTTTTCCAACCCACTAGTGTTCCGGGATCAAAAGGATAGTGTAACCGAGGTTATAAGATGAGATTAGCCAATTATTTTACCAGGAAATCATCTAAGACTAAAGATTTGTGAGCTAGAAGTCTCCTATTAAGAGAAAGAACACCTTTATTCACAAGTTTTCCAAGCATATGATTACCTTGGCAAAACTAGTAGCACGGTTTACATCATATAAGCTTAAAGGGATATATCTAATATCATGGTCAATATTACAAGAATGAACACTAACTTGAGGCTTTTGAATCATATTATAGTGAACTATCCTTAAGAGAAAATTGACCAACATATACAATAAAAGAACTACCAGGGAAAGATTCATGCTTTTCTACCCTATGTAAATATGAAGCTACTTCACATTGGCTACTAGTAGCCTTATCCCAACGTCTCAAGCCTAATGAAGTGTAGAGTATAGCAATGATACCTCAGTGTATGCCATGACATCCCACTTGTTTGGAGTTCTCAACCAAGGGTGTCACTAGCTCATTTTCCATGTTCTTATGTGGAACCCCTTTTTGATCCTTTTTTGATAGAATATGAACTTGAACCTGTACATAAGAAGGATCAATGCTAGGCAAAGTGCTAGCATTTGGGTTAGTGATTATCAAAGATCCTTTGTGGGAAAATCCCACAAGCATATTTTTCTTTCCTTTTCCTACTTCACTACTCGCGGTTTCCCTTATCCTTGCTCTTTTTTCTTCACATTCTTCTTGTATTTTACCACTAAGTTTCTCTCTATCTTGAGGTTTGGACTCATTCTCCTTGGATCCTAGTTCTCCCTCTTTTTCTACTTGGATGGGGTATTTTCGGTTTAGTGTAGCTTGGGAAGGAGACATTGGATTTAGTGGAGTATAAGGTCTTTGAATGGGAAGATTTAGAGTGGAGAGTTTAGGTTTAGGGATGGAATTTGGGTTCAAAATCCTCTTTGTGGAACTTTGTGGAGTGAGAAATGGCTAGGTCCATCTTGTTCTCATCTTTGGGAGTAAAAATTGACTTGGTTTGTAGCACTTGGTGGATACAATCTTTGCTACAAGGTCTCGGGGGTAATAGTAGGTGAGGTTTTTTTAGGGGTATGAGATCGAGAAATCCTTTAGCTTTCCACCCTATCCAACCTCTTACTCATTGAGGCCACATCCAAACCTAATTTCTCAATATTTGCCTTCATCCTAACCATGCCTCGAGACAAAGTTTCAAGACTAGCTAAGGCGACATTCATAACATTATTGTCCATGGTTGGAGCATTGGAATTTTTGGGTTCCATTTGCAATTGTACCTACAAAACAAGAAAATGTTAGTTCAAAATACGCTCACACATTCTTCACACTCGGCTTCCTCACTTAGTTCTTCAAGTATGGTAAGCCGGCTATCAATCTTTGAGAGCTTAAGAATGAGTTTACTCTTGAGTTAGAATGGATTTCAGTTTTGAAGAATCAAGGAAGTTTTGTATGCCTTGAACCAAGAACAACTATGAATTGTAAATGAGAAAATCGCCACAAAGAATGATGACACGAAGACGTACTCAAAAATTAGTTCACAACTTAGTAGGTTGTTACTTAGTTGCCAACTAGTTTAGGAGTCAATACAAAGAAAACTAGTAGAGACAAGGAAAGAAATTTGGAAGGTCCTATGACTTGAGTTTGTTGTTGATGTGGCTCACAATTTTTTATTTTGGCCATTTGGTGTTGTTGTTTTTGTTTAAGTTTGATGTTGTCCCACTTGAATGATTTAATCTTGATTGTTTGGTGAGGCTTTTTCGGTTTTTGGAGTGAAAAAAGGAAAGACTTGGAACTCTTTTTCCAAAGGTCAAGGTTTCAATAAGATTTTCACCAACATGCACCAAAATGGCAGAACACCTTTTTGGCTTTGGTTTGTCCCTTTCCCCTTTTGGTTCTTTTTTAAAAAGGCTTGACACCCTTTTGGTAAGTAAGCTTTTTGGGAGGCCCTTTGTCTATTTGCCTGTTTAGTGTTGTCTTGAAACTAATCCCAAGAAAAATACAAGACCTTGCCTCTCTCTTCCTTTTTTTCAAATCAAACAAGCCTTCTGCCCAACACTCATCTCAAGAACAATATGAACAACAACAAGAACACTTATGAACAACAACAACATTCCAAATCGTCCAACCCTTCAACAACACTAAACAAAGCTCAAATGTTGGACCTTAGACTCAAGTGTGCTAGGGAAACAACAATATAACACACAAAACTACTAAGAAAAGCAAAATAACATCTAAATCTAGACACAAATTCGGCCAAACAATAACAACACTTTGGCCAAGACACCAAACTCGTAGAATAACTTCCTTTTATGAGATTTTCAACCTTGGAAACCTCTTATAATGTTACAAAACAAAGATCTAACACTAAAACACACAAAACACACAAAACTCACAAGAAAACTAGGCTTCAAATTTCGTCCTAAAACAAAAATGTGGACAGATTACTATTTTTAGAGTTTTTCAGCTTTTCAACACTTTTTTTTGAGTGAACAATCACAAGATTGATCTCGTGGGAACAAAATCAATAATGGATATGATACCAAATGATACCAAACGGTATCTAAAAGAGAACAAAAACAGTCCGCAAACACACAAACACTTCACACACACAAGACACTAAACAGAAACAACAAACTCAAACTTAAACAATAAAAAAGATATGTAACTTGACATAATGATAAATCATAATGCAGCAACTAAAGAGTGTATTAATACTCTTAATCCTCCACAAAATAAGTTAACAAGCACCACGCTCTTACAAAACACAAGAGGAACTTGGTTTACTCAAGCACTCTAGTTTCTAGCCGATACACACAACACAAGAAGAAACCATTTCTTGTGATGTAAAAGTGGTGGTATACTCTCTTCTTGAGAGGAAAGTGATGTTCAATATTACAAGTGATTTCAAGATTGAGATAACTAAGCAAATAAGACTAAGCGGTTCCTACTAATAGTCTATTACAAAAGAAATGGGAAATGACACATTTACCCTTAATGAAGAGGGTGGGTTTGGAGTGTATAAATGGGGATTCCTTTTAGTGTTTTTAAGAAACTCAAGGAATGTCTTTACACTTTAATACATACACTTCCTTGGACGAACTTAAGACATGCTCAAACACATCCATCTTCATGAATGTTCCTTGAAGACGTTGTAGTTCCCGAGCTTGGCTCCTAGGGAATGGTCTTGAGCTCTTGATACCCGTTTACCACTCTTTTGTAAAGGCATTCACACTCTTCCCTCTTGTTGGATATGGTTCAAGTATGTCTTCTTGTGTTTGTACCCTCTTTGTACTCGTATCACTTGTAATCCTTGTGCTCTTTACGTTTGTATCATTTTATGATATGGGAATGGTCATCCTCTAATCGTCTATTCAAACTAGTCTCACTAACACATTGTTGAGCGAGCATGTGAGAAGATAATTCAAATGCATTTATTTATCTTCCTATTTTGTAACCAAGTAAGGCGATCTAGGTATATTTCTATCCTAGCCACAAATTGATTCTTTATTTCACTAAAGAAGAGAACTTACTCTCTATATTCTTAGTTCCAATCCTCCATTTCCTTGGCCAGTTTAGTTCGAGCTCAAGGATTTATTTTAAAGGTCATGAATCTTTAAAATAATAAAAGCAAAAATGCAAGAAAAATTATATTGATATCCAAATAAATTAATCTAGAGGTACTTAATGATCATTTAATTAGCTACTATAATCCTATAAAGATAAGTTTAACTCCACATAGACATGGAGAAATTACAACAAAACATTCAACAAAAAATGTAAAAGTAAATAAATAAGGAGAAGACATATGTAACCAATATTCTCTGGCCTCCACGGCGGATCCTAGTTCTCTCTAGGTCAAAATTTGTGTGTAAATTGATTTTATGGTATATTGATAGGTACAGAAAATGCCCCAAATAAAATAACAAAGTCCAAAATAGATTGGAAAAATTAAATTTTGAGCAATCCTTATATGTGCCATGCTCCAATCGCGGGCAGTCACTGAAATGTCAGGAGGATTTCATTTAAATTAAAAAGGTCACTTTTCATTATTTTATTAAATTTATTCCATTAAGCTTCCTGATTAATTTTCTTTTATAATATTCTGTCTTTAATTCATTTTAACTCTAAATTTCTTTATCTTCACACCATTTTAATCCTACACATCAAACTATAATATTAGGCACAACCATAAAATTAATGCTCAAAAAGGATAAGTAAAAATAATAAATATGAAATAAATAATGACAAAAAAAACATATAATTTTGGCCTGGTATTACTACCACACACTTAGAATATTGCTTGTCCTTGAGCAACATTAAATCTACTCACAACATATGAAGCTAGGAATGCCACCACTTTAGTTGGTACAAATAATTAAATAATATCGCAATTCAAAATGTCAAGTACACTTCCCAATCATTATGAAAGAAATAAAAATAAATAACAAACTTCTAACCTCAAATATGGACTCCACTTTATCAAATTTAAGGTCGCTCATCTAGTCTTGTCAAAGAAAGCTAATAATATCACCCATCTATCATGAAACAAGTTTTCTCACAAGAAAAAAATATTCAACACACTAAATTTAAAGATTGAATATAATTTAAGGACTTTGTATCAAAGAACAACTCTCACACTCACTAAAGAATTCACATACATGCACAAAGAACCACAGGCTTACCCATTATGTACATCTCCACTAATTAAGCATGGTCAAATAGAATCAAATAAGACTTTTAATGAATTTTAATGTTCACTAGGGGACGGGTAGAAATACTATATAATAGTGACTTACACTTTTCTAAGAACTTTGCACTTATTCACCTTCATCAAACATTATTTTCTCCTTTTTATTTTCATCCCTCTCTTCAACTAATATTTTCACTAGTATTCTCATCTTACCAAGAATGTTTTTTTCTTATGTTGCATTCTTTCAAAGAGGATATTTTTATCACTTTGCAGCTATCATTGTTACCTTTTTAACACTCAACTACTTTTTTCTCCATATTTAATAAATTTATAATAATTCTATGCTATAGTGCTCAAAGAAGTAGGGTGAGAAATCTAAGGACTCAATAAAAGGATCGAGGAAAGAATACAACTACCAAATAAGGCTACAGGCTCAAAGGGGTAAACTAATGTATAATATCTGAAAAGGCAAAATTCAAAAGATAAATTTAAAAAAAAGCCTATATATTCTAAACAGATAAACACTTTTATTTGGCTTCAATAACATGCAGGAAAAGTTTTAGACTTAGATGCAAAATATGGAATATGCAAGTCCTCACAACACATGGCACAAGTATCAATTAAGATGAATCAATTCCTCTTCTAAGACAGACAGGGTCATAGCAAACTATAAAATAAGATAAGATATATACAGAGTCACAACCATTAACCTAGGTGTCAGAAAGTCTGCTCTTTTATTTTCATTCATGCACTAACAAGAAAGTACTGTTCAAGCTCTGGCCTTAATTGCTAGTATCACGCAAGTTTAAAAATTGGTCTTCTCTTTCTCTCCAAAAATAAAAAAATAAAAAATAATAAAATTTACTCCTAAAAAATAAAAAATACTCAATTCAAAGGGACCCCCCTCGAAAAAGAATTGAAAAGAAAAATCTAGAGATGGACAAAGTATGATCTACTAAAGACTAAAAATCTAAAACTAATAAAAATTATTTTAAATTAAGAAAATAAAAGAAAAATCTTTTTCTGATTTTGGTCTTTTTAATTTTTTTTTGGTTTTAAGCAAACAACTAAAAATGAAATAAAATTTTATAGCATACTTCACCCTAAAAAAATCTAGAAAGATATCTCACCCCATACTTAAAATCATCTCTTGTCCTCAAAGCAATAAATAAAGCAAATAAAGCAAAATGAGGATAAAAGATACGTCCTAAGGCCTCTAGGGCCTAGCTGGCAACATGTTTTTTCCCTTTCAATCAAGGATTGTACGTACCCTACACTTAATCTCAAATATGCTCCTTACCTTCAAATGTTGGGTACTCAGACTTTCCCTAAATCTGTAAAATCAAAAACAATAAAAACAAGTGACTAAAATAAAACATAAAAAATAAAAATAAAAACTACTTACTACACGTTGGATTGTCTCCCAATAAGCGCCTAATTTAACATTGTGGAATGGCCCATCAATTTTTTTCTCCACCTTGAGGATATGAATTTCACCCCAACATCACATTCGTCTTTTTGCTTCACTCATAGGTTGAGGGTACGAAGATAAAGGAACTACGCAATGGATGGTGCATGTTAAACAGCTCGGCACTAAAGTGAAGCATGTTTTGGTGTTGCTTAACTATTGCAAATTTAAGAATATAGGATTCTTGTTCCTCATAGGTACACTATTCCACTATTTCAAATAACTCCAAAGACATGTCATCATCTGAACATAATGTAGAAAAGTGTTTTGAATGAGACCCAACAGATCCCACTTTAAAATTTATACCAACCACAATATGCTCACTCTTATTCACCTTTCCAATGTCAGTCTCAAGAAAAAAATGATAATTGAATGGATGGAATTCTTTTGTCTACTCTACAAGTTGGCTACTATCCACAATAATTGGTGAAGATTCAAACCACTCACTTCCCTGAAAATTTTGAAAAATACTCTCTCAGTAGTGTACTCCACAAAAATAACAAGAAGCATCATCATTCAACCACCCAGACTAACATATAAAGAAGAGTGATAGAAAAGTAAAAAAACGTAAAGAATAACTATGCACAAAAAAAATTATATATAACTCAAACAAATAAAAAGTAAGAAGTCTAATATATATATAAACAATTTATTTTAAAGTCCCCATCAATGGCATCAAAAACTTGTTTCTTCCAAATATACACGCTAGTGTACGCGATCGTACAAGCAATAAAGTGGCTTTTGCAAGTCATATGTCGAACCCACAGGGACTTGTCAATTAGCTATTCACCAAATTAGACTAATTCTATTTATTTAATCAAGCAAAAAATTTTAAAGATAAATTTATAAATTTACTAAACTAAAATAATAAAAAGAAAATAACTACTGAAATAATTAACTAAGAGAAGAGCAGATTTTACGCAATTAATGAATGAATTGATCTAGGATTATGAATTTGCTAACAATCATATTTAGTATCAATTTCATCAACTTATATTATTATATAGTCATTGATTTGAGGGATTGATTTATGATTCAGTAATGGTCATCCTCTAATCATCTATTCAAACTAGTCTCACAACTACGTCGTTGAGCGGGGATATAAGAAGCTAATTTAAATGCATTTATTTATCTTCTCATTTTATAACCAAATAAGGGGATCTAGGTATATTCATATCCTAGACACAAATCAATTCTTATTTTACAAAAGAAGAGATCTTACTCTTTATTCCCTTGGTCAGTTCACTTCGGGCTCAAGGGTTTATCTTAAAGGTTGTGAATCTTTAAAATAGTAAAAACAAGAATATAAGAACAACTGTAATGATAATCAAATAAATAAAATCAAGAGGTACTAAACAATCATTTCATTAGTTACTATAATCCTAAAAAGAGAAGTTTAACTCCACATATACATGGAGCAATTACAACAAATCATTCAATTAAGAATGTAAAAAATAAATAAATAAGGAGAAGAAAAGATGTAACTAATATTCTCCAGCCACCACGGCGAATCCTAGCTCTCTCTACGTCAAAAGTTGTGTGTAAATTGATTTTATAAAATATTTATAGGTGTAGAAAAAAGTCACAAAAAAATAACTGAGATCAAAATAGACTAGAAAAATTAAATACAGAGCAATCCTTATCTGTACCACGCACCAATCGCGGGGAGTGACTGAAATGTCAAGGCAGATTTCATTTATTGGAAAATGTCACTTTTTATTATTTTATTAAATTTATTCTATTAACCTGTTTCTTTGCTATCGGAAATAGTCTCTCTACTTCACCTGAGGTAGTGGCATGGTAATACACTGGGTATGTTGTTGTTGTTGTAACCTGTTTGCCTGATTTTCCTCTATTGTCTTTCATCTTTAATTTGTTTTAGCTTCAAATCTCTTTATCTTCACACCATTTTAATCCTACACATCAAAATATGATATTAGGCACAATCCATAAAATTAATGCTTAAAAGAATAAATAAAAATACTAAATATGAAGCAAATAATGACTAAAAATTATATAATTTTGGCCTAACATCACCAACCTTGATTAGTATATTGATATGATCAATGTACTAGCGGTTTAGTTTTAAACCTATGGGGTCGCATACTAACGAGTGTCCCGATCTTTGTTAATGAATTAATTATTTCATTAATTTATAATAAATTAAAGAATTTAGTTAGTTAAACAAATAAAGTATTTGTCCAATCAAAATGTTATTATGTTTTTACTAGCATTGAGAATATAATTGATACTGTGAATGAATTAAAGTTTTTTATTTAGAATAAAAATTAAATTTTATCTCTTGATTGAAATATATATATGTGTGTGTGTGTGTGTGTGTGAATATATCTCTAATCTCTAATATATTAAAAAGTGTGAAGGACCTTAGAAATGTTGTTTGAACTTTTTTCCCTTCATTAAAAGTTACCGCAATAGCAAAATCATTTTTTCAGCTTTTTTCTCAAATTATTATTTAGAAAAAAAATAAGAAGAATTAATGTCGTCGATTTTATTTGTACTGAAAAAAGAGTCCTAGATATAGGGTAGGGTAGGTTTAAAAGAGTCCTAAAATAAATGATAATAGAGAAAGGAGAAAAATATGATTGTTTTTTTTTGTTTGTTTTTTCCATATGGAGAATAAATGTATAAAATAGAGTACTAAAATATATGTAAAGAAAAGAGGAAAAATATCCTTATTACATAATAAGTATGTATTGTATTTGATAACGGCATCAACGTTCTATCATCTACATTGTTCTGCATCTTCAATTGGATTTGCTGGTTATTCAAACGAGGAAACCAAAGGTATCCAATTTCATGCAATTTCGATAATAGATCATAGTTGGTCAATAAACTAATTTTATTGTTCTTCTCTTTAGGTGTTTAATTTCATGCAATTTTGATAATAAATCTTATTATTGAACATCTGATGTGTGCTTGTGATGAGAGATAAATGTTCTAGCCTTTAGATTCTTGTTGAAGTTACATGATAATAAACGTTTGTACATTCAATAATTGCAGAGGAAGAAATTTTTAGTGGGAATATTTTTTTATCAGATCTCCGAGAATTCACTCAACCAATCTCTTATGTTTTTCTTTTTCCATTTAGTAGTGGTCGTTTGTACTTTTTGTAATTATGTCTTTTCTTTATATGTGTTTAGTATTTTTTTTTTCTTAATTTTGCTGATTCCTTGAGACATTTTTATAGGCAAATCATCGAGATAGTTACTTCCGTATTGTGATGTTTAAAGTTACTTCGATTGAATCTTCCTCTGAGAAAAGACACTTCTACTGAATCTACCTTAATTTAGTTATGTTTTGAAAATGAGTTATATGGTGGCATTTGGTATTCACTGTCCTAGGCTTTCTTGAATAGTTCCCTATAGTTATAGCTTTTTTCATTCTTACATGTGGTCTATTCTAATGTGGTGATTACATTATATCAGATGCATCTAGGTTCTAGATTCATTAAGACATGTATCAAGAAGCCAAAGAACTTTCAGACAAGGTCATCTTATTTTTTTCTTCTCTTTATCAACAATCATTCGCATGCCGACCAACAAGAATTTGAAATGTGAAAAGAAATAGACAACGACATGGTAATTAATATTGAAGGATCTAGCACTATGTTTACTTCTTATTTTTGGTTTTGATTAATTTTTATTTAATTTGTTTTCTAGCATTCATTATCATTATATTTTCTGTGATTCTTTATTTCTTTTAGTTAATAGTTTTAGTGATTTTAGATGAACTATACATAATCAACAATTGGCAGTGAATTCTCCCCTTTGATAATTTTTCGTGTATTTCTTTTAATTAAAAATTTTTTATCAAAAATTTTAGACGAAATAATCATGTTGCTGCTGAATGAAGTAGCCGGAAAAATAACAACCTATCTCTTTTCCTTTTGTTTTCTTTGTTTAAATAAAGACTTTTGCCAAGTAAGCTTCACGTCAATTCATGATAAATCTAAGTGAGAAGGATAGGAGGTGTAAAACTTATACATAACATCATTATTATTATTCTCTAATCGTTTAATGAATATTAAAAACTGACATAGACAAACTCAGTAAGCTTGAAATTGAGAATATTTTGTATAAATTTTATGATTTATTTGTTGATAAACTGTATAGTCAAGTGGTTTCTATTTTAAAAAGAGTTGCATACATAATATAAAGCGAAAATATATGGAGGGAGTGTAATTATAAAATAATTAATTGTTTAGGAAAAAAGAAAAATAAAGATGAATTAAAAGAGTTGAACTTTATTTTATTTTTTTTGTTTTTTTGCATGTGCAACACTAATGAGCTCAGTGTGCAATATTCATGAGAAATATATATATATATATATATATATAGTAATAATTCATGTTAAATTTTATTTATGCATTTGATCATTTCTAATTTATTTTTATATCAATTTACTGAAAAAGAAAAGTAGAAAACTAAAAATAAAATCTACACATCTTTTGCCAAGAAATAGAGTGAAAAATTAACATACACAAATAATAAGGAATAAAACACTATTTAAACTTTTTGCCCTTTATTAAAAATCTTTACTATAATGATCCGGGACTACCCCATAGTCGTCACACAGTACTTACAGTCCTAAGGGACCACAAGCTAACCCATGAGATGATACCTGCTGTGAGCACTGGATAACATGATCATAAATGCTGAAGAATACTAACATGCCATAAGGTTTTAATAACTGAATAAATTCGGAAGAATACTGACATGCCATAAGGTTTTAATAACTGAATTTAAAACTGAAATATGAGTCTA
This sequence comes from Capsicum annuum, assembly GCF_002878395.1. Taxonomy (NCBI): domain Eukaryota; kingdom Viridiplantae; phylum Streptophyta; class Magnoliopsida; order Solanales; family Solanaceae; genus Capsicum; species Capsicum annuum. The sequence continues at coordinate 99,373,005 of NC_061111.1, read as the reverse complement.
TAGAAACAACTGACTGAATCTAATAAAATAATGATAAACTAAATAACTAACTGTAATATCTGAATACTGAATAACTGACTCTAATGTCTGAAAAGCCTCTAAAACTAACTGACTGAATATGAGTTGATGGGACAAGCCCCAAATAACTCCAACTAACTACTAACTGAGACATGAAATAAAGTAAGTCTGTCCTCGAAGTATGAGGACTCACCACTGCTACTGCTAAGGATCTGATAAGTCTAATCACAAGCCAGGAATTGAGCATCAGAACCTATGATATAATACATCATAGCGTAAAAGAAAAGATATACGATCAATACTTTGAATGTACTGGTATGCTAAATGAGGTAGGCTGGTATGCATGGTTTCATGAACAGATCTAATAATTAACTGGATATGCATGTAAAGCATGGAGTACTGAATAAAGAGCATGGAATCTGTAGATACTAAAAATGCATGAAAATCTATAAATACTGAGGATGCATGACCAAGCATATAACATGAACTAAGTAAAATCTATAATCTAAAATAACTGAAATCTATATGCTTTGGTCAAACAACACTAATACTGAATAACTGAGTTGGGACTATAACTGAGACTATATCTGAGACTATGGGAGGTATTATCTAGCCGACATTCCCCAATTTGAGCAAAATGGAGTCTAACCGTAACCCCAATTGGAAGGGTATTAATACCGTGCCACAGGTACTAACAATAGCTGTGTGGATCCACTAAACTGTTATAATGGCCAAAGGACTAAAGGTGTCAAGCCTAAACTGACGGGTGACCCCTGCGAGATAGTCAAGCCTAATCTGATGGGTGACTTCTCATACCCTACGCTGGCTACGTAGTTCTGGAGTATAGGGACTGCTACTAACGACTTTATCTATCTGACGGGGAAACTGTCATCCCTATACTCGCTCGATGCTAAATCCTACTCTCAACTTAAAGACACTGAAATACTAGACTGTTCTGAGTTCATCTGACTGGTAACTGACTGTTCTGATAATGCTCATGTATGTTCTGAAGACTATTCTGTAAAGTACTGATACTAGGCTAAGTAAACAACTATGGATTTCGGGTATTCAATACCCCCAGGACTCAAAACAATAGTTGTAAAATGACACTAAAGCTTGAAGATTAAAACATGAAGGCTTTTGTTAAATAAAACACTCTAGTAGACATTTTATCAAACACTTGTAGTTCATGGTTTAAAACAATCAAAAGAATGCCATAGAACTTACAAAAGTAACAAGAATTCAACATAATAGTACTAAATCATGGTTTAATTCAATAAATAATAATATTAACGCATGGAGAATTGAATAGTAATGATAATTTCATGGTAACATGGTATAAAATCAATAGTGCATAGAGATACATGGATAAAATCATAATTTAAAACATAACAACTTGAAAGATTATAACTTGGTGATTAAAATAGGTTACTTGGGCTCCATGGATGAAAGGGATCCATGGATGAACATCTAACATACCTTGGGTAGTGAATTTCTTGAAGTTCTGGGTAAGTTTTCGAGGAATGGCCTTGAAATTGAAGAGCTAAGGTTCTTGATTTGGGAGAGAAAGCTTTTTGATTTGGGGAAAATAATTAAAATAATGAGTTCAAAAATATTTTTAGGGCTTAAAAGAACATCTGGGCGGATTAAAATTAAGGGAAAGAACTGCTCTATCCTTGGACAAAACTTTTAATTTTCGTCAAATTTTTTTGAAATGGGCACCTAGCGCGAGGCGGTGCTATCGCGTCGTGTCTTTGGGAACTGGGATGAAGGCCTGACGCGTAGAAATTGTGGTGCCCCTTTGATTCTGATTTTCACCATTAGCGCAGCGCGCTATGATTAAGCTGCCTCACTGGAATTGGGCAATTATGAACTGGGCCTATGACGCGATGCGCCACTATCATGGAGCAACACTGGAAATTGATAATTGCTATTTACACTGACTTCGCGATGCGCTAAGGGTCAAAATGATGGTGTTTATCGACTGGAACTTAAAATCAACATTTCTTACCCGGTTGTTGGATTTGGGAGAATTTTATATCGTTGGAAAGTTAATTAAATTTCCTATGCAATGGCAGGCTCTAAACTGACAAACGATGAGTGTTTCAAAAATTTTATAAACTAATACTTATGTATTGGGACTTAGATTATGCTAGGGAAATATGGGGTATTCCAATATCTCTCTCTTAGGATCATTTATCCTCGAATGAAACTAGTTAAGCTGAGAAAAACTATTGGACTGAGCTGACACACTGAACATGCATATCTCATGCATGGATTACATGACCGAACTAATTTGTAAATGCACGACTGCCATAAACATGATGTACAACTAAAACTGAGCATGATAGAGAGAAATCCTAAGAAGATTAGTACCTTATACTGAATTTGGATTTGCGGAGAAAAAATGAGGGTACTTGGTCCGCATATCTGCCTCTGCAACCCAAGTGGCTCTCTCAACGGACTTATTCCACCAAAGAACTTTGACTAGTATAACTTCTTTGTTCCTTAGTCTATGAACTTGATGATCAAGAATTTCAACTGGAACTTCCTCAATGGAAAGAATGTTCTGAATCTCTTTGCTTTCTAAGAGAACAACTACCGCTGGATCACCAATACACTTTTTTAACAATGAGACATGGAACATTGGGTGTATGAGGCTAAATCTGAAACCAACTCAAGCTCGTAAGTTACCTTTCTGAAACAATTGAGAATTCTGAAGGGACCGATATATCGGGGACTGAATTTCCCTTTCTTGCCAAATTTATTCACTCCTTTCATGGGAGAGATTTTTAAATACACAAAATCACTGACCTCAAACTCGAGATTCTTTGTCCTCACATCAGCATACGATTTCTGTCAGCTCTGGGAAGCCCTAAGCCTTTCTCTGATCAACTAGACTTTCTCTAAGGCATCAAACACCAAGTCAGGGCCTCACCTTCTTCAAACCAACCAATTGGAGATCTCCATCTCCTACCATAGAGATCCACAAAAGGAGCCATACAAATACTAGAATAATAGTTATTATTGTATGAAAATTCAATCAAAGGCAAATAGTTACCCCAACAACCCTTGAAATCAACAACGCATCCTCTTAACATATCTTCAAGAGTCTGAATGGTCCTTTCTTCTTGACCTTCTATCTAAGGGTGGAAAGTGATACTGAGATGGACTTGGGTATCAAGACCCTTTTGGAATGCTTTCCAGAAATGAAAGGTAAATTGGGTACCTCTATCAGAGATGATAGCTAAGGAAATACTGTGCATCCTAACTAACTCTCTGAGATAGAGTTTGGCATAGTCCTTAGGCTGAATAAGAGGTATGGACTGGCAAGAAATAAGTTGATTTGGTCATCCTGTCTATGATAACCCAAATAGAATCATGCTGATAACGGGTACGCAGCAAACCTGTCACAAAATCCATGTTCACTTTCTCCCAATTCCAAGTGGAAATACTAAACTCCTGCATGGGCCCACTAGGTTTTTGATGCTCAATCTTAAATTGCTAGCATGTAGAGCACTTAGAAACAAACTCTGTAATATCTCTCTTTACCCTACTCCTCCAATAGATATCTTAGAAATCGTAGTACATCTTAGTGGTCTCTAGATGAATAGAGTAACTTGCACCATGCGCTTCTGCGAAAATTCGTTGCCTCAAGTCATCTATACCAGGCACACACAATCTACCCTAACAACATAACACACTATCCCATCTCCTCCTTAAGAGAAAACCTTTACTTTCTGATCTCTAACTACTCCTTTCAACTTAACTAGATTGGGATCTCTATCCTGCGTTTTCTTCACCTTGAAAACTAGAGATGATTAAATGCTATTCTGCACCTATACACTACCCTCTGCTAAGTTTACTAAGAAGACACCTAGTCAGGCAAGCAGATGGACTTCCTGAGCTAACTGCTTCTTACCATCCTCAACATGAGCTACACTACCCATGGATAATCTACTGAGAGCATCAACTACTACATTGGCCTTGCCCAGATGATACAAAACACTTATGTCATAATCCTTTAATAATCCTAACAACCTTCTCTGGCACATATTCAAATCTTTCTGAGAGAATACATACTGAAGGCTTTTGTGATCACCCCATACAAGTAATGCCTCTAAATCTTTAAGGGAAATACTACAGCTGCTAACTCAAGATTATGAGTAGGGTAATTCTTTTCATGGGGTTTAAGCTGTATGGAGGTGTAGGCTATGACCTTACCTCTCTGTATGAGGACACAACCTAAACCTACCCTAGATGCATCATAGTACATAACAAATATTTGAACCATCTAGTAGAGTCAAGACTGAGGCTAAGGTGAGTCGATTCTTCAACTCCTGAAAACTCTTCTCGCATGAATCTGACCTTTGAAACTTAACTTTCTTCTAAGTTAATTTAGACTTGGGGGATGCAATAGAATAAAAACCTTCAGTAAATTGACGGTAATAGCCAGTTAAATTGAAGAAACTCCTGATGTCTGATAGAGTGATGGGTTTAGGCCAGTTTCTCACCGTTTTAGTCTTTTGAGGATCAACTCTAATGCCATCACCAGAAATGATATAGCCAAGAAAAGCTACTGATCTTAGCCAAAATTCACACTTACTGAATTTAGCAAACAACTTATGAGCTCTAAAAGTCTGAAGTACTATGAGAGTAAACAAGAATGTCATCAATGAATACTATGACAAACATGTCCAAGTACTGTTTGAACATTTGATTTATCAGGTCCATAAAAGCCGTTGGGGAATTGGTAAGACCAAAGGAAAATACTAGAAATTTGAAGTGACCATACCTAGTTTGGGAAGCTATTTTTGGAATGTCACATTCTCTGACCCTAAGCTAATAATATCCTGATCTGAGGTCTATCTTTGAAAAGTAGCTGGCACTCTGAAGTTGATCAAATAAATCATCGATTATAGAAAGTGGATACTTATTCTTGACTATGACTTTATTCAAATGATGGTAGTCTATGCACATTCTGAGAGAATCATCTTTCTTACGCATGAATAGAACAGATGCATCCCATGGGAAGACACTGGGTCTAATGAATCCCTTGTCTAGGAGATACTTTAACTATTTTTTTAACTCCTGAGTTTTGCTGGAGCTATTATGTATGGTGGAATAGATATGGGTTGATTATCTATAAGAAGGTTTATTCCGAAGTCGATTTCCTTTTCAGGAGAAACTTCAGGGAGATCTTCAGGGAACACATTTAGAAATTCCCTGACTACTAAAACTGACTCGAGGGTTGAAATTTCTGAGGTAGAATCTTTGACTCACACAAGATGGTAATACACCCCTTCGATATCATTGTTTTGGCTCTAAGGTAAGAGATCAACTGACTCCTAAGAGCTATAGTACTACCCTTCCATTCAATAACTAGTTATTTGGAAACTGAAAATAAACTATTTTGTTTCTACAATTAGCTGAGGCATAGCATGAATGGAGCCAATCCATGCTGAGAATAACGTCAAAATCTATTATCTCTAACTCTACGAGATCAACTGAGGTAACTTTCTGAGATATTATAACTCGACAGTTCCTGTAAATATGTCTGTCTATAATAGAAATGTCTACTGGGGTAGACACTGAAAAGAGCTCTGCAAGAGTTTCGGGATTAGCTCCAAAGTTGATGGCTATATACGGAGTTACAAAAGAAAGAAAAGCTCCAAGTTCTAGTAAAGCATAAACATGTAAGTGAAAGACCTGTAACATACTAGTAACTACGTCAGGAGAATTTTCCTGATCTTAGCGAGACTGAAGAGCATATAATCTTTTTAGACGCTAACCACTGGTAGCACTAGAAATAGCAACCTACTGATTTGGGTGACCAGATGGAACTGTAATACCCCGCAAAATTTTCTCCTAGTCTAAGCCTTAGAGCGTGTTCAGTGAAGTAAAAATTCGGTCCCAAAAGTTTGAGAAGTGTCTTCCCAAGTGTGAAATACTTTGAACCGCGTAGAATTTCCCTAATATCAACTTTTTTTCATGTAGAGTATTGAATAATCTTTCAATCGATACCAAATTCACCCAAATCCGATACTCGGACAAAGAGATAAAGCTATTTTAGTGAGACAGTGTGCCACCTGGCACTTTAGCACATTGCGGAGCTAGCCAAAATACCAATCATCAAAATCCAGTGAGCCTTCTCAATTATGGCCCATTGCACTAAAGCTTAATTTTAGAATTGTCAATTTTCAGTGCACCAATGCGATTTCACCATATCGCGGTGCCTTTTTAGTTTGCAACCAAGGTGGCAACGCAATTGCCACCGCGTCGTACCATTATACAGTTTCCCAATTGTCCAATTTCCAGTGAATTGGTGCGATTATGGTGCATCGCGCCAACATGTAAAATTGGAATTTTTTAGTTTAATTCCAAGGGCTTTTTGGTCATTTTCCACTCTTTTCAACCTCTATATATACCCGATAAAAGGCTCTTAGCCTCATTTCCCATCTTCAACATCAAAACTAGGGTTTTACAAAATCAAAACCCTTATTTGTTCTTCAAGAAAAATCAATAGAGATGTAGAGAAATCAAGAGGAATCAAGAATCTCTCCAAGACCTTTTAAGAAAATTGTTTCCCCAAGGTATGTAGATGTTAATTCTTGGGTTTCTTTCATCCAAGAAGTTAAAAAACCTTTTTTCTAAAATTCAAAGATCTTGTGTTTATGGGTTTTAATGATTCATGTGAGTTGAAATTGATATTCCAGCTATTATTGAGTTGTGATTCATGTTTGTTTACAAGGTTTTCAAGCTTTGACCCTAGTATGTGATGTTCATGATAAACCCTCTTTAAGTTGCTTTTTAGATGATGTGTTCATGCTAATTAAGTGAGGAAATGGTTGAACAAGCAAAGAATTCCCCCCATATGTTTGATAAAATGCTTATGTGAAGAATTAGGGCCATTATGGAATGTTGATTAGGAAACCCCAAATTGTGAGCAAGCCCATGGATGCCTAGTGTTTAATGAAATACCTTAGTGAATGAATTGTGATATCATAGCATTAAATCCCCAATTAGGTGTAAACCCATGCATGCCTAATGTTTTTTGAAAGGCCTTAGTGAACAAGTTGATACATGATAGTAGTAAATTTTCCAATTACGTGCTCTTTGAAACATGCTAAGCCTTTAATACATGCCAAGTGCTTGACAAGTTAGTTGTTACATAATAGTATGAAGTTTTCCCAAATCAGGTGCTATCCAATACATGCCAAGACTAATATATATGCGAAGTATTTGATGCAAGACCTTGTTGAATGGAGTATGATCCTATTGCATGTTCCCCCCTACGCTATTATATGTCTATGATTCCTATATTCTTGAAGTGATGTCTTAGTGATTGTGATGATGAATACATGTTTCTAATTTCTAAATGCTTGAAATGATGCCTTAGTGATTATGATGATGAATAGATATTTATGATTCCTAAATGCTTGAGGTGATGCCTTAGTGATTGTGGTGGTGAATAGATGCTTATGATTTCTAAAATGCTTGAAGTGATGCCTTAGTGATTGTGATATTGAATACATGTTATGATTCCTAAGTTCTTGAAGAGATGCTTTAGTAATTGTGATGATGAATAAATGACCGTGGTTATGACTAGTCAAGAATGGTTATGTTTTACTTTTATGTTATCAAGTCTTGGGGGTATTTATACACAATAATTCAGTTGTTGTGTAGAGCCTGTGTCAGTTTTCACGATAATCCTAGTAAGGCCATGATTCTCAGAACTTAGTGAATTATAGGAATCTATATCCTTCGACAGATAAAGAACTTAAAAAATATCAGTAATCTCTGTAATCCCTGTATCGCTAGTAATCTAGCCTCAGTGTGCTACTCAGTTCAGATCTTGAAGTATTCAAGTGTTCAGTTCTGGCCTCAGTACTGATCGAGTAATCTATTCAAACTCTGTATCGCCAGTTAGATACCGTGATTCAATAGTATTCCGTCAGATACGGAACCTTGTGAACTCAGCTAAACTCAGTCAGATCATTTGAGAAATGTGATCAGTATCAGATTTAGATCAGTTGGTGTTCAATTAAGAAATTCAGTTCAACGTATTTTAGTTGGAAGTAGGAGCTAGCACCGAGAGAGGGAAGGGGTGGCAGCTTCCCATCAGAGAGTGGCCGAGTCATTAGGAGAAATCCCTAAACTCTAGAACTGTGTAGCCAGTATAGGATGTAGGATTCCCCATCAGTAAAGATTGTCATCGTTAGAGAGGTTTGACTATTATATTGCCTTAGGCTGACTTTCTACGACGGTCATTCGTTAGAGAGGCTTGACCAGAGAGGTCTTTACCCGTGGCACGGTATTAATACCCTTCCAGCTGAAGTTATAAGTTGGACCCCATCTATGGGAGGTCGAGGCATATCAGTTAAGAAACTACTTCCCACAGTTACAATTTCAGTATCAATCTTCAAAAATCAAAATAGTGAGGTACAATCATCTATCTCAGTGAGGAGCTTAGATTGTTTCATTGATTCATGACCATACATTAGATAGGATTAGTCTCATATACAGTTATTTGTTATCAGATCCAGAGATCTCTCGATAGATAGACTTGATCTCAGTCTCAGATTCAGTTGAGTATTCTTGTTATTAGATCCAGAGATCTCCAGATAGATAGGCTTGATCTCAGTCTCAGATTCAGTTGAGTATTCTTATTATCAGATTCATAGATCTCCCAATAGATAGGCTTGATCTCAGTCTCAGATTTAGTTAACTATTCTTGTTACTAGATCCAGAGTTTTCCTGATAGATAGGCTTGATCGCAGTCTCAAATTCTATTTAGTATTCTTGTTGTCAGATTCGGACATGATCATTTTCTTATCATTAATAATATATTTTGAAGTAATTTATTAGAGAGAGGTTGATTCCAATTCCATCATTCGAGAGCAGTGAGCTCAGAATTTAGTCATTTATGTGAGTATATTTAGTTAATCAGTTATCAGTATCAGATGATTCAGTGATTCAGTAGCTCAGTGTTATTAGTAAGTTCAGATAACAGTAAAGCGCTATCCGAGTTTCAGTATCTAGGGTTGTGGTGGTTGTGATTATGGTTTGTGCATTCCTGTATGTGTTCTCGTTCAGTACTCTCATGATTATTCAGTTATGTAACTATTCATGCATGATCTCATGCATATAGCCTTACCTCATCTGCATACTCGATACATTCCCGTACTAATTCATTTTCTCTATGGTGTTTTATTTGACACCATAGGTCTATAGGCACGTGATCTAGAATTCCCTCAGCAGTTCAGTCCTAGTCAGTAGCAGTAGACGTAGAAGTGAGTCCTCTTTATTCAAGGATGATCCTTCTATTATTATTGCATCAGACTTTATTTATTTTTAGTTAACAGAGTTAGTTGGGGACATGTCCCATCAACTCCACAGTTCAGACAGTTAGAGGCTTTTTGGACAGATGTATTAGTATTCAGTTTTCAGTTTTGAGTATTTTTAGATGTTTGAACCTTATGGCTTGTTTCTGCTTGTTTTTTTGCATTTATTCTCAGATATTATGCAGTGTTCATGGTACAAATATTAGGAAAGGGTTAGCTTATGGTCTTTTGGGGTCATGGGCATCGTGTAATGACTACGGGGTAGTCTCGGGACATTACAGGAACTGATGACTAATGGGATTGGCCCTGTTGGTGTACATCCCTACTTTTTTGAGAAACTACTCAAAACTCCCAAATTTGATGGCTTGGCTTACCACACCAGATCCACACTCACCTTGATGGTGCCTGCCATATTTCTGACATAGAGGATTTGTACGAGCACAGCTAACACTGATCTTGGACTTAGAGCCTAGTGCCCTATCCCTATTGTTATTTCTGAATTTGGGTACTGGGGAACTGGTCGAAAAGGGTGTTGGGGCTGTAGACCTCTAATGAAACTAAGGACGGTTACCACCTTCTAACTTTGGCTGATTGAAATTAAAACTATTCATCCTATCTCTCTTATTTTCTTTCTCTCTCTTCTTAATATTCTGATCCTCTATCTATTGAGCATGGACCATCATCCTAGATAAGTCTATCTTACTAATCAGCATTGTGGTTTTGCACTCCTTGACCACACTATCATATATGCCATACACAAACTTTCTCATCTTGGATCTGTTATCATCTACCACATGACTAGCATACCTAGCTAATTGAGTAAACTTAAGGGAATACTCCCTCAAGCTCATGCTGGCTTGCCTTAAATTAATGAACTCTAACACTTTGGCCTCCCTCAACTCCAATTGGAAGAATCTAAGAAAGTTATGGAAAACTCTTCCCACTCTACAGGCCCTGTATCAACACCCCTACCTACTTTCCACTTCTTAAACCAAGTATGGGCTACATCCTACAACTTATATGCAGCCAACTCAGTACTCTGACTAGATGTTACCCCCATAACATCTGTTACCTTTTGAACCATATCTAAGAATTCATGTGGATCCTCTTCAGACTTAGATCCCGTGAAGGAAGGAGGATTTATCTAGGTGAAATCCTGAATTCTAGTTGCAGCAGTATTGGCCACTGGGTTGACTAGAACAGCAGCTGGCTGTTCATTTTGTGCTGCTACAAAATTGGCTAGAGTATTGAACACAACCCTGAATTCTGCGTGAGAGACGTGCTCGTCCAAAGGATCTGCCTGGATGGGCTGAGGGGCTGGCCAGTTTCCTATTCTTCTTCTGTTCTTCTTGAGAGGCATGTTCTGTAAACAAAAGGAAGAAATGGATTAGAAAGAGGGTTTAACTTGAGCTCATGCTCACTCGCACGACATGAACACTAAAAGAAGGAAAACTTTTTTCTAAACTCCTTGTAGCCTCTCGTCCATAAGTGTGGCATCCTACACAACCATGCATAAGACTCTACTCGATGTGGCTTTCAGACTTTCTAGGACACTTTAAAACCTTAGGCTCTAATACCAAGTTTGTAAAGACTCGGGACTACCCCCTAGTCATCACACGGTGCTTATAGTCCCGAGGGACCACAAGCTAACCCATGAGCTGGTACCTGCTGTAAGCACTGGATAACATGATTATAAATATGAAAGGATACTGACATGCCATAAGGTTTTCATAACTGAATTTAAAACTAAAATATGAATCTATAGAAATAACTGACTGAATTTGATAAAATAATGATAAACTGGATAACTAACTGTAATATTTGAATACTGAATAACTAACTCTAATGACTGAAACTCCTCTAAAACTGACTAACTAAATATGAGTTGATGGGACAGGCCCCAACAAACACCAACTAACTACTAACTAAGACATGAAATAAATTCAGCCTGTCCTCAAACATCACTGCTACTGCTAAGGATCTGATAAGTCTAATCACGAGCTAGGAACTGAGTGTCAGAACCCAGATATAATACATCATAGCACAAAAGAAAAGGTATGAGATTAGTACTTTGAATGTATTGGTATGCTAAATAAGGTAGGCTGATATGCATGGTTTCATGAACAGAACTAATATTTAACTGGATATACATGTAAAGCATGGAGTACTGAATAAAGAGCATAGAATCTGTAGATAATGAAAATGCATGAAAATCTATAAATATAGAGGATGCATGACCAAGAATATAACATGAACTGAGTAAAATTTGTAATCTGAAATACTGAAAAACTGAAATTTGTATGCTTTGGTCAAACAACACTTAGACTGAATAACTGAGCTAGACTGTAACTGAGACTATATTTGAGCCTGTAAGAGCTACATCTAATCGACATTTCCCAATTTGAGCTAATCGGGGTCCAACCTGTAACCCCATTTAAAAGGGTTTTAATACATACCACGAGTACTAATGATAGCTGTGTAGATCCACTAAACGGATATAATGTCCAAAGAACAAAGGTTGTCAAGCCTAAACTGACAGGTGACCCCTGTGAGATAGTCAAGCCTAATCTAATAGGTGGCTTCTCATACCCTACACTGGTGACGTTGTTCTGGAGTGTACGGATTGATACTAATAACTCTATCTATCTGACGGGGAAGCCATCATCCATACACTCACTCAGTGATAAATCCTACTCCCAATTGAAAGACACTGAAATACTAGACTATTCTGAGTTTATCTGACTGGTAACTGACTGTTCTGAGTTTATCTGACTAGTAACTGACTTTTTTGATAATACTCATAGTATGTTCTTAATACTATTTTTCTATGTACTAATACTAGGCTGTGTAAAAAGCTATGGATTTCGGGTATTCAATACCCCCAAGACTCAAAACAATAGTAGTAAAATGACACTAAAGCTTAAAGATTAAAACATGAAGGCTTTTATTAAATAAATCACACTTGTAGATATTTTATCAAACAGTTGTAGTTCATGGTTTAAAACAATCAAAGGAATGCCATGGAACTTACAAAAATAACATGAATTCAATATAATAGTACTAAATCGTTGTTTAATTCAATAAATAATAATAATAATGCATGGAGAATTGAATAGTAACGATAATTTCATGGTAACATGGTATAAAATCAATAGTGCATAGAGATTAATGGATGAGATCATAATTTAAAACATAATAGCTTGAAAGATTGTAACTTGTGATTAAAATAGGTTACTTGGTCTCCATGGATGAAAGAGATCCATGAATGAACATCTAACATACTTGGGATAGTGAATTTCTTAAAGTTCTGGGTGAGTTCTTGAGAATTGGCCTTGAAATTTGAGAGGTAGGATTCTTGATTTAGGAGAGAAAGCTTCTTGATTTGGTTAAAATAATTAAAATAATGAGTTCAAAAATATTTTTAGGGCTTAAAAGCACACCTGGGAGGATTAAAATTAAGGGAAAGGATTGTTTTACCCTTGGCCGAAACTTTTAATTTTCGTTGAATTTTTACAAAATGGGAAGCTGCATCACGCCGTGTCACTGGAAAATGACAACTAGGAACTGGGCTGAAGGCACGATGCGAAGAAATCGTAGTGCCCCTTTGATTCTGATTTTCACCATTGGCGCGGCGCGCCATGATCGCATTGCCTCACTAGAATTGGACAATTATGAATTGGGCCTACGGAGCAATACGCCACTTTTACGTAGTAACACTGGAAATTGACAATTGATATTTACACTGACTCCACGACGCGCTAACGGTCAAAATGATGGTGTTTAATGACTGAAACTTAAAATCGCCATAACTTCTTACCCAGTTGTCGGATTTGGGCGAATTTTATATCGTTGAAAAATAATAAGTGTTTCAAAAATTTTATAGACAAATACTAATGTATTGGGACTTAGATTATGCTAGGAAAATATGGGGCGTTACATCTACTTTAGACCACATCATTTTTTTACTATTTTTTTAATGTTTAAGAGTTGAAAATTAATTGAATATTCATAGTAAAATATTTTCTTATTAGAAATCATCAGAACTAATGACTGTAATACTTTTTTCATTAGTTTAAGAATTCTAAATTAACTTAAGTTGTTTCTAAATCTAGAAAAATAAAAAACGATAATTGTACTACAAATATGATTCAAATTGATATATCTCTCTTAGTCTCTAGCTACAAGGAAAAGGGACACTGCATGGCTAACTCAAAAGTGACGATCTATTAACTACTTGAAACTTTTGGAGGTAAAATATATCATAAAAAAATAAAATATATGTTATGTTTACATTATTATTATATTAAAGTGTGAAGAATCTTTGAGAAGTGACTTGAATTTTTTGTACTTCATTAAAAACCTTTGCAATAGACAAAATTGTCTAATTTTACATAATCAAAGGTTATATATGCGGTTAAACTAGTATATATGTGTGTGTGTGTTTGTGATATACACTGAGTATGTTGTTGTTGGGTGATATACATTTAATACTTAATTACATTTAGTAAGTAAATATAATAATTAAATTATGGAAAGTCCATTAAGGACTTGTTCACGTTGAAATTAAAGTCCATGAGGACTTGCTACCCTAGCCATACAATTCCAATGTAGAATTGGATTGTCCATGAGGACCTGCTGGTTATATAGAATCCATTAAGAATGGATCTAAGTTAATTAATTAAAGTAAAATCCATTTTCAAATTGGACTGGCAACTAATGTGTGCAGCAAGCAAATTAGAGGATGTGAAAATTATCCCAAATAGACATATTAGATTGTTAATTATAACTTATAGCAAAACTTTTCAATAATTACTAGACTAAAGAAATAATTGCAAGCTATATTTTATAAATGTATTTACATTATAGTGAATGTCTATCAAGATCTAATAAGATCTATCAATATTTAGTTGATATCTATCAAGATTTAAAGTATCTGTCTTTTAGTCAGAAACTAGGAGTATTTTTTTCCTATAAATAAAGGGGTTTTGTTCATTGTATAATCAATCATCTTATGATATCTTATCCTCAAGAGAAATAAAGTAGTCTCTCCTCTTCTCTCTCTATTTATTCTTGTTCTTACTTTATATTTTATAACACGTTATCAGCACAAAGTCTCTTACCAATTGAGATCTATATCGTAAGCTTGAATCTCTGGTACGATTAATGATTCAGATGACTTTTTGTAAATTGTGGTAATATATTACTGGATTACTTTTACATCAGTTCAATAGTAGTCCAGTAAACTTATTTTATTTTATGTTAAAGAACTTAAGGTTTTCTTTTTTTTTATATACACAATCAATTGTATATTGGATCTGAGAGAATTAATTTGGTTTGTGATTATTTGATCCTTATATCTATTTTTGAAGAACAACATTGTTAAAAACTATAATGATATAATGTTGAGTTCAAGTCGCCTTGATTATGTTGGATTCAAATTCCATCAATTTATTACCTAAGATGCCTTTATATGAATAAGACGTTGAGTTTAAATCTCAATGCATCATATTTATGATATAATGATGTCTAAGGTAAAATAATGTTTTGGTGAAAAGATATGAAATTTGTTCAATTGAATATGCCCAATTCCATGAAATGAATGTGGTAGCAATATATGTCTCTATTTGTTCCTGAAGTAGCAATATCATGAAAGAGGTTATAAGCTATCAAAATTTGATAGGCTTAAGGCACAATTATATTCCATTCATAGGGAATGAGAAATTTATTAATGCAAATGTGCACTTGATTGTGATGGTATCACAACTTACCTCCGAATGAGGCAGAATAACTAAGAAGAGTTATTTTGAAATCTACTCCTGAAGTAGTAAATCTGAAATTTACTAAAGAAAAAGAACATATCATGGTAAACTTGGAGTTTACTAGATTAAAAGTTCATAACTTGACATTAACAATTGCGACGTCTCAAAGATGTGCATACTGAGTATTGAACATATATTGAAGAACTAGAACATTTTTCATTACTTTTAATGTTGCTTGTTCTCATGATAAGTTGGTTGGACCAACTAATTTTGGAATTGGATACCTTAAAATATGAAAAGTATAAAAGGTGAAAAAGGGTTTGTTCACCTATCATGCGATATGTTGAAATGATGCATCAATAAGATGATCACAAGTACATTTATTGTCAACTTGTAGGTTGACATTCATAAAGTTGTTTTCTCAATAAAATTGAGTTAAGAATATAATTTTTAGATTGTGTAATCAAGACAATTCATCTTGATGGTGATGGTTTGTCATTGGATGCCTTCGATAAATAGCTAAATCATTGCTAATGAGAACAAAACTTCATGTGTTGATATGAAATATGATATGTTGCATACAATAGAACTTGTATGCATTAAACCAACAAATTATAATTATTTTTCCCTCTCAATTGGTTTAAGGCCAGGAACCAATTATTCCATCTAATAGTTTTGATGTGCGGTATTTGATTAATGAATATATCATAATGCACAAAGATGGATTCTCTTAAGTAAATTGAGATATATGTTAGTTTTCCTAACATAAGGGGGAGATTATAAGAAGCTATGAAATATGTTAGGAATTATCATCATATCCTCATTCAAAGAATAATTCAAGTTAAATGCTGAAAGCATATCATATTAAGTTGCAATTGCTCCTATTTTGTGTCCCTAAAGGTTAAAGTCTATGCATGCGTTAAGCATGGTAGACAAATTGGTTCCAAAAAAATAATTCTTGAAAAGAATAAGGAGCAAATAATCATAACAAGAAGGCAACGTACTCTTGAAGAGCCTACAACATAACATTTCATGAAACCTTATGAAAGGGTCAGGTACTTAAAAATAATGAAGCGATGAGATCTCAAAATGTTATGTCACATTGTGAACCAATACGAAATGATATATCATCAATATCATTGATACAATATTGATGCTATATTGTGAAAGATTATGAGGATCTAAATTCTATGTTTATTTAAGCATGCTGACATAGAAACATTTATTAAGTGATATGAAAGGATGCATCTTGGTAAGCATAAAACTTATTTGATTTGCAGTCCATACACTTGAATATGTCACACATGAAATGTTGAATATTTGTCACTTGACAAAATTTATATGAAAACTTTTTAAGGATTCAAAATGCTTGAAGCATATAAAAGTTTCTGGGAAACTTATTTGTAATTCTTATATTGTATAAGCTTATCGCTTGAAAATTATTAAAACTCTTAGAGATTTTTCAAAAGCAATGCTGAAATGAGAAATATACCAATTTGGATTGGTTATGAAGTACCATATCTTAGTGCAAGTGGTGCACTAGTGTATCTTGCAAATACTACAAGGCCTAGTATAGCCTTTTCATTTAATTCTTTAGCAAGGTATATTTCTGCTCCTACTAGGAGACATCAAAATGGGATAAAATACATGAGTTTATTTTATTCTAAAGATTGCAGTCTCGATCTTGTTGATTATACTGATGCTGGGTATTTATTTAACCCGCATAAATCTTGATCTCAAACATGCAATGCATTGATATGTAAGGATACTGCCATATCTTAGAGATATACAAAGTAGTCTATCTAACACTTCAATGAACCAATGCTGAGATAATGCTATTCATGAAGCTAACCGAGAATGTGTATAGTTGTGGTCCATGATACGTCTCATTCGAGAAAAATATAGTTTGAAATGTGATAAAGTACCCATGATTTTTATGAAGATAATGAAGGATTCATAAAAGGAGATAGAATGAAGAATATTTCGTCAAAGCTTTTCTATACACATGATCTCCAAAATAATGGTAATATTAACATACAACAGATTTGTTGAAGTGACAATGTAGCTGATTTATTTGCCAACTCTCCTTCAACTGCAACTTTCACGAAGATGGTGCACAAGATCGGTATGCAAAAGTTTAAAGATATTCTCATTAGGGGGAGTTAATACGCGTTGTGCTCTTTTTCCCTTATGAGGTTTTGTCCCAATGGATTTTTCTTGTATAGTTTTTAATGAGGCAGCCTATATGCGTATTGTTAGAGATGCGTACTATTTTTCCTTCACTAGATTTTTTTTCCACTGATTTTTCTAGTAAGGTTTTAAATAGGCACATTATATATTTAGAAATTCAAGGGGTAGTGTTATAAATGTATTTACATTATAGTGAATGTCTATCAAGATCTAATAAGATCTATCAAGATCTAGTTGATATCTATCGGGATTTGAAGTATCTGTGATTTAGTCAGAAACTAGGAGTATTTTCCCCTGTAAATAGAGGGGTTTTGTTCATTGTATGATCAATCATCTTATGATCTCTCATCCTCAAGAGAAATAAAGAAGCCTCTGCTCTTCTCTCTCTATTTATTCTCGTTCTTACTTTATATTTCATAACACTATAACAACTTTTTAGAAAAATTTACTTCAATTAAACATTCAAAAATCAATTTTTTAATATTTATTATTTATATTATTTCCTTATTTTTAGCATTTAACATATATCACTCTTAATTAAAGCTTTGGATAATTATGGCAAGTTATATTATTGGTATCAATAATTTTTATTTTTATTTTAATAATTAAGTATTAAAGTTTGTTCACAATTTAAGGAGTCATATATGGTAAATATATTTTTTAAAGTTAAGACTTGATTTTTTAGTTTTTATTAACTTTAATAATTAACTTGCTTCTACATTTTTTCATAATTATTTTTTAAAAAAATAATATTTTAAAATAATGAAAAAATATTTGTCAAATTAATTTTCAAATTATCTTCCTATTTAGTATCTATCTCTCCTCATTAAATCTTTTGGATAATTATGATAAGTATTATTGTTGGAGTAAAACTTGGTAGAGTTGTTTTCTTTTACGCAGTTTTTACTTTTCATTTTTTTTACCATTTCAATGTTTACATGATTTTTCTAAGTTACCTTATTGATAAAAGATTTTTTCTCCACCATTAATACACTCTCTTTTTCATAAATTATTTTTTCTCTTCCATTAAACTTACACCATTTGCATATGAATTTGGGTTTCACTTCATGTACTATTCATTTGGGATACAAACTGACTCAACATAGGATTATTTTCTTGATTCTTTTTGTTGAATCATGTCTGCAAATTGCAAACACATAACACAATTGAATATTGGGTGTATGTAATTATGAAGAATACATCCCAGCGAGGCCCACAATCTGGTATGTTATCTTTATTACTTATTTTATTTTGATATACATGTTTATTCTTCAAATTATTTTGTTAGTTTTTTGGTTTTTCAGTGACTGTGGCATGTTTGTATGTGACTTTGTTGAAATTATTAGTCATGATGTATTTGATATTTCTAGTAGAATATTTGGTGGTTCCGACCATCAGATCGGATATGGTGCACTATTATTGGATTATGCAAGAAGAAAGTAGAATGACGGAACAATAGTGAAAGTGAAGTAACTGAAAATGTTACTAGAAAGCATGGTGGTCTCAAAAGATCTAGTAAAGTTGTTCTGAAATTTCAAATTCATAACCCGACAAGTCACAAATCAAGGATGCAATAGATGTTTATGTCTTGGCGTCAATTTTTTTATCTGGTTATGACTTCTTTAAATGTAATAGGCTCAAACTATTTTTGTTTAGAAAAGATATTGTTAAATTTTATAAAATATGTTTTTCGTTAAAGTTCATATCACAATTTGAATATTTTGTGAATGCTTTTTGATTTATATCATGATCTCTATCATTGATGTTTAATATCAATTGTTATGTTATATCGAGAACATCTTATTAAATTGATGTTCATTACTGTGTATGTTTTCACGTTTGTAATGCTTAATTAGCGTATATATATTTATCATGCTTTTTGCATTAATAAAAATATTGCAATGCTCTTTAGTTTATTCATATGTATGCATTTTGCATACAATTAGATATTGTTTACCATATTCAATTGAACAGGTATTAATATACCTCCTTTATAATTTCTAATATATATCATTAGCTATCAATTTTTATACATTAATTTGATCATTTAACATCTTATTTTAATTTGATAATAAAATTATGCTACGTATAATAATATAATGTTAAAAAAAATACTTTATGTTAAACTGCATATTATAGATAGCATTACTCAATCATTCTCATCAAAGAGAGTCAACCATGAAATATGAGATAATTCTCACTATTTAAATTCATTATGATTGTTCATTATCAAATTAATATGCGCACTATATCTCACTCATTATGTGCATAACACATAACACAATTATACGATTTGATTTCAAAACACTTTGATTAGAAAAAAAAACATCGTCGTAAAGAAGATAAATTCCATCAGCATAAATAACCATAAGTTGTGAACAAATTTAGAATAAACTTTTTATTTATAAATGATATTCAATTGACATTTAAAAAAATAATATTTAGGAACATAAATCATTAAAAAAGACATTTAACTCTAGAACAACCATAGAAAATATAAATTTTAACTTAAGGAGGTGTATGTTTGTGGCATGTTGTCTTATTGTGTCTCTCTCAATGACAGCTATTACACGTCACCTTTGATCTATTTTACTTCTCTTCGTTTAGTGCTTCCCATCTTTTAACACATGACCTCCCGGGAGGTATTTTTGAATCCAGTGACCATACAATTTGAGTTGAATTTGTGTCTAGCTTCAACTGAGTAGCAATTACATCTACTAACCTTTTATATTTTGTAGTTGCATCATACATAATCTCTCCTATACTAAATCCTTTTGGTCTTCCTGCAGAAACAATAAATTTAAATATCTTAATTGTTTTCTAAGTGTAATATGACAGAATGAACATATTTGACAACCAATAATAATACATCTATAAATTGATTGAACAATAATTTTTTTGTGACTTTCAACCACATTTTTTCCAAAATTTAACATGTAAACATCACATACCTGAAAATAAATATAAAAAATAATTTTAACTTTTTCTTGGAATGTATTTTTCATAATCAATAATAAAATAATATATATTCAAAAAAAATAATGCAAATTATCACAACCCATATTGTATGTATTGTTTTAAAAATTTGTAAACTCTTGAAATTGAATTTCGTATAAAATACTCAAATAGTTGTGCACTAAAATTTCGCCTAGAACAACACTATTCTTTTGGAATATTATGATTGAAAAAATATATATATATTTTTTTAAAATAGAAGATAGCGAAGAAGATGAAGCAGAACAACATATGCGTTAAAAAGTGGGGGAAAATCATATTATACAATTGATAAACATACGCAACTTCAAATCATCATCATATTATACAAAATTCAACAATGTAACAATAAAGAATTGAAGAAACACATAAAAAAATTATTTAATTCCTTAAATACGTCTGATTGCAGAATATTAATTTTCATAAATAATTTAACATACCTGGCGAATCCCATCTCCCTCTATGACGTATCATGATTGAATGCAAGTTATCAAAATTCATATTTTTATAACCCCAGAATTGCTTATTTTTGCTTTTCTTTCAAAAAATAATTCTCAACAATTGCATAGAAGAAACGAAAATAACGTATTTGTTTTACTGGAACAACTAAATCTTGTAGAAAAAGAAGATAGTGTATGAAGATGGAAACTCTTAATGAAAGTATTAAAATAGGAGAAAAGAAAAATGGTTAGAGGGATTTGGGGGTTTGATTGGTATCAATAATTAAGGTTAACTACATTTAAGGAAAGAATATTATATATTAGTTGTATTAAATCTTTATTTTTTCAGTAATTACTT
Organism: Capsicum annuum; assembly: GCF_002878395.1. Classification (NCBI taxonomy): domain Eukaryota; kingdom Viridiplantae; phylum Streptophyta; class Magnoliopsida; order Solanales; family Solanaceae; genus Capsicum; species Capsicum annuum. Next base: position 99,351,902 of record NC_061111.1, on the reverse strand, counting down.
TTTTGTATTTTAAAAAAAAAAAAAATTTAAATACTTTTTTTTTAAATGAAAGTTTCTATAAATTGAAAACTAAAAAGTTTTCCTATAACTTGTAATAAACAATCTAATAAGTTTATTTAGTTAATTTTCCCTTAGAAGATCACGTGTATAACCCATTAAGAATGGGTAAACTATGTATAGCCCATTAAGAATGGGTAAACTATCCTTCTTGGTGGCTTTATATTTTTGTCCTCTATAAGAAAAGTCCTACAAAATTAATTTTTTCTCTTTTATAAAATATAGTACAATTATCTATTTATCTCTCTATATCTCAAATAATTATAAACAACACCATACTTATTTATTTTTCAACTTTTATTTTTTTACTTTTTTATTTTACTTTAATTATATTTTTTTTCGTTTTTTTATTTTTTGTTTTAAGGTTTTCCCAACCCTTCCTTTTTTTTCTTTTCTCCTCTCAATTTCTATTTTTAATTATTTTCTCTTTTTTTATTTTAATTTAATTTTTCCTTTTTCTTTTTATTTTTTCTCAACTCCTACCTTTTTTCCTTTTCTCCTTTCGACTTCCTTTTTTAAAAAAAAAAATCTCTTTTTTTTCTTTGGTTTTTATTATTTCTTTTCTCTTTTTTTTCTTTTTAATTTTTTATCAGCCTTTATTTTTTTTATTTTATCCTCTCAACTTCTATATTTTATTTTTTTTTTTAAATTTTCTTTGATTTTAGTTTTTTCTTTTTAAATATCTTTTTTTCATTTTCCCTTTTTTTGCAACTTTTCTTATTTTTCTTTTCTTCGATTCCTTCCAAACAATAAGTTCCTCCCTACGGACAAGAGTTGAAACTATCACATTGTATCTTGATTTATTATATGTGCTATAAATCTTGCCTTAGAGATAAAACTTAGGATTTTGAAACAACAAGTTACGTTTCATGGTCAAAAGTTGACACTATCACATTGTCTTATGCCTTATGAGATGTTTTATAACTCTTACCTTAGAGGCAAGACTTAGCTCAAGGACTTTCAACAACAAGTTATGCCCCATGGGCAAGAGTTGATACTACCACGTTATGTCTTGATTTATGAAAACTTCTACAACTCTTGCCATAGAGGCACGACTTATCCCAAAGATTTTCAAACAACAAGTTACGTACATTAAGCAAGAGGTAACACTACCTCATTGTATTTTTTACTTATGAAATGATTTATAATTATTTCCTTAGAGGAAAAACTTAGACTAAGGGCTTTCAAGAAATAATTTACGCCCCATGGGTAGGAGTTGACACTACCACATTATAGTTTAGTTTATGAGATGTTCTATAACTCTTGCCTCATAGGCAAGGCTTAATCTAAGAGTTATGGTCTATCGGTAAGACTTGACACTACCACTTATGTTTTGATTTATGAAATGCTCTATAACTCATGCCTTAGAGGTAAGACTTAATCCAAAGACTTTCAAACAACAAGTTACGTCCCATGGGTAAGAGTTGACACTACTACATTATATTTTGATTTATGAGATGCTCTATAACTCTTGCCTTAGAGGCAAGACTTAGCCCAAGGACTTTTATACAATAAGTTATGCCCCATGGGCAAAAGTTGACACTACCACATTGTGTATTTAACTATAAGATGTTTTATAAATAAACGACTTTCAAATAACAAGTTATGCCGCATGAGTAAGAGTTGACACTACCATATTATGTCTTGATTTATGAGATATTCTATAACTCTTCCCTTAGAGTCACAACTTAGTCCAAGCACTTTCAAACAACAAGTTACATCCCATGGACAAGAGTTGACACTACTACATCACATCTTAATTTATGAGATGTTTTATAACTCTTGCCTTAAAGGCAAAACTTAACCCACAAGTTACATCCCATGGACAAGAGTTTACACTACCATCGTGTGTATTGATTTATGTGACGCTCTATTAGTTTTTTCTTTAAGACAAGACTTAGCCCAAGAACCTCCCCCCAAAAAATAAGTAACACCAATGGGCAAGTGTTGACACTAGCACATCGTATCTAGATTTATGAAATGTCCTATAACTCTTGTCTTAGAGGTAAGACTTAACTCAATAATTTTCAAACAAGAAGTTATGTCCCATGAGTATGATTTGAAACTACCACATTGTGTCTAATTTATGAGATGTGTTTATAAATTTTACTTTAGAGGCAAGACTTATTCCAAAGGACTTTCAAATAACTAGTCATGGCCTTAAATTTACTTTGATATCAAAGAAAGAAGATCCCTTGCAAATTATCCAACTTTCTATTTATTAGTAAAATATAATAGAAGTTGAGAAAAAATAAAAAAGAGAAGAAACAAAATAGAGAAAAGAAAAAAAGAGAAGAATTAAAAAAATAAAGATTGAGAAAAAATAAAAATAAATTTTGAGAAAAATGAAAAAGAAAACGAGAAGTGATAAAAACAAAAAAGAAAAAAATAAAGGTTGAAACAAATAAATTGAAAAAAATAAAAAAAAAAAAAGAGAAAAAATAGCTAGTGTTTGAGGAAAAAAAAAAGAAAAAAGAGAATAAAAAAGTAAAAGAAAAATAAAGGTTGAGACAAATGAAAAAAAAAAAGAAAAAATAAAAAGTGAAAAAAATTGAAAATAAAAATAGAAGTTGTGAGACAAATGAGCATGAAAAGTTTAAAAAGATTTGAGGTGTAGAGGGAAAAAAATATCTTGTTCTATACATAAAAAGGAAGAAATGTTAGTATTTAAAGAGTTTTCTTTTGGGGGACAAAAATCCGAAGCAACCCAATATGGAGGTCATCCCATGTAATTTCCTGTTAAGAGTGGGGTTATGCTTTCCACGAAAAAATTTTCATGAAAGTTTAATTGTGGTATTAAACTTTTACCCTAGTACATTATACGTAACCAAATAGAAAAAAGTTTATAGGTGATCTTATATAAAGGGTGATAACAAAAATTTCAAAGAACAAGTTTTTGGTTTATGAAAAAGGTTTTCATTATGAAAAGAGTTCTCTTCATGAATTTTTTTTTCGAGAAACACTTTATAGAAAGTTGGTAAGTTTCATACCAAATCAAGAGAGAAAATATAATTAACAAGAAAAGTGTTTCTTGTTCCGTTTATTGTGGATTGAGAATTTTGAGAAAAATTTCAACATATTATTTTTTCTGCTTTCACTTCGGCCTTGTTAGATAGAGTCTCACTTTAAGGTCGAGTAGCTTCTGTAATTTAATTTTTTCGCGAGTTCTATTAACCAAGGAGTTGATAGCAAAGATCACTCTCTATGTGAATACGCATAGAGTCTTCTTACTATCAAAGAAATTCTATGCTACAACTGTGTTATCTAGTTTGTCTTGAAACATAGTTTTTGCATGGTAATAAATTTTAAATATAAGTAGATCTGTTCAGGGTTGCATTCTATCTTCCATTGCATGTTATCAACGCTCTGCAAGCCTACTATGGTATCAAAATTATGGATCTTTGTGTTTAGAATTTATTACTGAATTCGCCTTACATATTATATTTGAAGAGTTCAATTATGATAATTTTGTATTGATATATTTTTATTGTGATTAAAAGTATACATAGATACATATAATGAATTATTGATAAAGCTAATGACATTAATGTAGAATTATGTATTAGATAAAATGTTAATTTATTTATTGTTATTGAACTTTATCATATTTTTATTATTATTGATTCGTGAGATGTTAGCTAGTTGTATTAATTTTGTATGAATATATTTATATGTGATATAAATTATGATATGTGAGATATATATGTATATAGGATACACACGTTAATAGAATATTAAATTCTATTTATGTCTTTCATGCTCGTTTTTTGAAATTATTTGTTACATGTGACATAAAGTCAAATTAGGATTGTTCACGTAAACAACTTAAATTGAATTTACATGTTATGAGTGATTTGATCACTATTTTAAAAGTTGTTTTAGTAACAATTTCCTCCCACTAAAATTTGAGTTCTTAAATAATAAAATATAAAATATTTAATTGTATAGCTATCCATCAAAAAATAAATATTTTTATTTATTTCTTGTTTATAAGGAACAACTTAACTACGAGGAGGCTTATAGTTCGAGAATAAATTAAAACTATTTATTGCATTAGATGTATGGATGAAAGGAATTATTTAATTTTTATGCTATCTCCTGGACTATCCAAGGAGTATGAGATTTAATTTATTCTTTGTCATCATGATGGTTGAACTCAACTATGTTAGTAGAAAAGACCTGACTATCAGGAGGGTATTTGACATAGAGCTACTTAAGCAAGTTCTATAAAGACACAATTGATAAGAGTACCTACCTTCAAAATATGTGTGAGAAACGACCTGACTACCAAGAGACTCATATATATTGTTGAAAGATTTCTTTAATCCACTAAAAATATAAAGATTTACTCCAATGATATATATGATAATTAGTGAAAATATCATTTAGATAAAATTCCATATCTTTATAATATACGTAAACATGTTCTAGCATTGTTGTTTATACTTTTCTACTTTTAATTTCTCAATATGTATGCTATATCATTATATGACACACATGATGTCAATATGTTGGTGTGACTGCACCTTGGTGATTGGTATATAAATTTGAGAATTTTCTCATTCATGAAAAGCTAATTAATGAGATTAATAAACTTAACAAAAAAAATTCATTTAAGGATGATTCTAGGGCATAAGAATTTATCAGAAGTATGTTGAAGAATGTCTTGTTTCCAAGTGTATCATTCTTGCTTCCATGAGTTTCCACTTTGGAGAAAACATTAGGATTTGGTTTAGAAATAATAGTTGGAAGTCTTGAGAAGAATGTTTAACTAGTGTAAGGTACATAAACTAAAATAACTAGATAATAATTATTTAAGACTTTGCTTGAATTGAAGTTGACCGTGAGTTATTCACTTGAGCACATGTCAATCATATGCATGATACTATTGAACAACTTGAGAAATTGAGATGAAAATTGACAAAAAAAAATTTTAAGATTGATCTGTCAGTCATTATCCAAATATAAATTAGAATGTTCCACTGAAAGATAAAACAATACAGAAAGAGCAATTACAAGAAGTTTCTTGCAACTCTAAATAACAAGAAACCAATAAGACTTTAATAAAAATTTTTGTCATAATTTATTTAAACGTTTTTGATTCTTCATTGTGGGTATATTCAAGACGTGTAGAAAGGTAAAATAAAAGAGTGGTTAATATAAATGTTGAAAGTGGTGCAAGAGTTGCAACATAGTTGTACGATGAATTTCCCTTGTAATGCCTACAAGAAAAATATTTATGTTGAAAAATTATTATATTCTTAAATTTGTTTCAAGTATAATTTTAATTTTATGTTACACAAGAAAGGTTGTTACATTACTCTTAATAATAGTAGATTCACTATTTTCATAATGATGAAATTATATGTGAATAGCTATTTCCAACATGGTATCTATGGCTTATCTAATGTGAATGTTAATTTGACTATGCGTGTTTCAAGTCTTAAGAGGAAAAGAGATGATCAAGTAAATCATATAAACATTGATACAGTAAGCTTGGTCGTATAGTAGAGAAGAGATTTAATAAGTTATACAAGGAAAGTTATCTTGACAATTATGATTATGAATAATACCTAACTTGTGAAATCATATCTCAAAGCAAAAATAACCAAATCTCCATTTATTGAAACTGAAGAAAAAACTTTTGAATTATTTGGATTAGTTCATATAGATGTTTGTTGGTCCATGAAAATTCAAGCTAAAGATAACTATTCTTAATCTATCACCTTCATTGATAATATATGAGATGTATATATGATGAAACACAAGTTTGAATCTCTTGAAAAATTCCAAAGATTTCATAATGAAGTTGGCAATGAACATGTGAAAGTATCGACATACTAAGTTTCATAGATCTCAAGGATACGATGATTTACAAAATATCACAAAGAGAATGAGATTCTCTCACGATGAATACCTCCAATGGCATCATAACAAAATGGTGTATCAGAGAGAATGAATCAAACCATATTAGATATTGTGAGATCCTCTTAGAGTTCTTTCAATAAACTTATGGGAATATGCTTAAGAACCAACAAAATACTTAGCTAATAAAGTGTTTGCTAAGTTAGTCTTTACAATACCATATGAGATGTGGAAGGAACATAAGCATAACATTAACAGGTTAAAGTTTGAAGTTGTCCAACTTATATTAAATAGTGCAATCTAATAAACTTGACTCAATATTTTATAAGTGTAAATTCATTGGGTATCCCAAAGTGATTATGGATATGATTTCTATCACCCCTCTAACCATAAAATGTTTATGGCAAGAGGAATAGCCTTTTAGAAAAAAAGTTCATTTTGAAAGAAAATAATGATATAGAAATACAATATGGTGAAGTTTAAGAAACTAATGAATCAACACAAGATAAAAAATGTGGTATACATGTTGAGAAATGTTTATTGGATATCTTGAAATTGATGAGGAAGTTGTCATATTATTAAAACCTGAACTTGTGAATTTCTTTTTGTATGTATTTTGATCATTTTATTTTTTTTCGTAGTTCTATCATATTGATTTTAGAGTGTGGGGATGGTTGGTCCGATTTCCAATCTGATCAGAAATGATTTGGGTAAGTTTATAGTTTTTAGAGGCTTAAAAGTTTATATAATTGAATTTGGTTGACATTTATTGTTCTAAATATTGGATGATAATTTGAACAGTTCCAGTAGATTCGGAATATCGAATTTAGGTTAGTAGCGAGGTTGTTATAGGTCTAGAATATTTATTTTGTATTTTGATCCTTTATTTTAAAACTAATTAAATAAAAATTTAAGGGTTTTGGTGGTTAATTTGATGAAAATAATCCTTATTCAAAAATCAGATATCTCCATTAGGTCTGGAACATCGAAAATAACCTCGTGGAAAGTTCATTTGCATTCATGAAATTTCAAATAAATCTCGAGGATCCAATCAAAAACATGGCATTTTAGCAAAGTAGCTGATTGTAGGGCTATCCGGTAAGGCCACTTAAGACTCCAAGGACCACTTTAGTTGATTATCATTTCTTAAGCAGTAGCAACTTTAGAGGTCAGGCATCGCTTAAGCGGTAGCCACTTTAGCGGCCATGCATCATCCGACCTGAATGGCTTGGCCACTTTAGTGATCTTTTAGCCGCTTAATAAGTGATCGCTTAAGTGGTCAATTAGCCTCTTAAGAAGCCATCACATATATAAAAATTTATTTTATATTTTTTCTTTATTTTTTCACCTTTGAGCTTCGAATTTGGGTGATTCTTGAGGATTTCTTCACCATAAGCTCCAACCTTATCTCTATTATTTTACATTAATTATATCATTAAAAACACATTTAAATCATGATTTCAAAATGAAAATTTGAGGTTTTACTGGTTAATCTTTAAAAAGGATTTTCTTCAATTTGGGCCTTATTTTAAACCCGTTTTCACTTGTATACTCCTATAACTTTGAGGAAGGTATTTCTAAAATGGAATTTTGGTTTTACCCCTTTCATTTTTGAACTCGTTATTCAAACTCATTTTGGACCTGGACCAAATATGGGCAATACGAGTATCATTAGCTTTCTTTTAATTTATAAATACTATATTTAAATATTGTAGTAGATTCTAAAGTTTGTTGTAAGGGAAAAGTGTCATTTAGGTTGAGATTTTATCATTTCGAGGTAGGTTATGACTTAACTTCTTTTAGATTGAGTTGGATAGTTAATATATAAGTAAATCATACTATAAGTTGGGGAAAATAAATATGAGGTTTATATTTTGAGATTATTATTAATGTTATGTGCCTGTGTTGGAGCTTATATTCTATTGTTGTTGACTTGTGATATATAATATTGTGTGTTGCCCGTGTGGGGGATTTATTTGACATAATTGGTCATATTTGTACATTTTAATCCCTTTATTTTAGATATAATGCTTGTGTGAGGGCTTATTTTGCTAACATTGGCCTTAATTGAGCATTGATTGATTTTATCATGATAGAAATACCCGATTTAGAGGTTAATATGATACTAATGGTGTCATACATTCTTATTTATTCTAATGTTCCTAATTAGAGTTGATGATCATAAATTGTGGACAAATTGAGTTAATTTATAAGATTGCTTATATGCGCATTGAATGGATTGGATATCTTCATACTGATTTAATTGTGAGAATTAAACCCTCATTCCATATATATACATTCATGAGATACAGTGAAACATTAAATTTAAAATAAAACTCGACATATTTATAAAAATTCTCTTCGTGAACACGAGCCACAAAGGTGGGTTGAGATTTGAGATATGACAGATAAGATATGGGTTGTGAACCCCAACAGGTCCTACCCGGGAGCTGCTATATTGGTTGGTGTATATAAGAAGTTATGCAATGACTTTCACCATTCATCCCATCGACATTGCACTTTCACACACACCTTTCATGATCTTTGTAGTTTTCTTGACTGGGTTGGTTTTTTTACATTCTTTGTAGATATATTGTAGCTAATTTTGTTTTGTGTATATATATTAGAACTATTAGTGGAGATGATGTGAGATACCGATTGGGAATTTTATTCTTGCAGGTGATGTGATCATAGTGTTGTTTTATTTACCCTATTTTTTCTTAGCTTAGTCGGCTTATGATACCTGCTGAGTATAAGTGGACCATACTTACTCCTACTATGCCCTTTCAGTGTAGATCCTAGTTCAGCCATATGGTAGTTGAGGTTTCAAGAAGAGTTGATCGGATTTAAGGTACTGGATCATTATAGTGTTCATGGTGAATTCCAAATCTCATTCTATTTTTACTTATGTCTTTATTTTGGTTAGAGATAAACTTTGTTCGATTTTGTAATTCTACTTAGATACTCTTATATTATAATACCAGATTTTGGGTGGTTTATGTTACTTCTTTTGATTTCCATTTTCTTATATTCTGTGATTGGCCTAACTTCATTCTAAAAGTCTTGTCTTACTATTTTCATTCTTGTTGGGTTTTATGTACTATTTTGTGATTGACTTACTTGTCAAGGATGGACCGTGACAAGTTCCATCATGACCATACTTTGGTGAAGTACTTGTTGCGATTGCAACATGGAACTCCAAAGGTATTTTCCATGAATATGAAACAAAGTTGGCTTCGTCCATGTGACATAGATGTTTAAGTACTTTCTATGTATATGAAATGAAATTGTCTTAGTCTACACTATAACTTTTCGATTTGATTCGTTATCTTAGAAAGAATATGTAAATCTGAGGTCTGTCTTAGTACACCTTTTGTTTTGTGGATGCTTGAGGTAAATAGGCCAAACAAAGTCGCCATAAGACCAATTTATGTCATATATGGAATAGTCTTGTACTAAGGATACAAAATATTTCATGTGTTCTAAGACTGGCAAAGTCAAGCCATCCCATTGAGGGTTGTGAAGTCTTTGTAACCAAGGTGAATCATCCATCCATGGATGCGTAGCTCAGTCATAAGAAATCTATGGTGTGTTGATAAAAATTTTTGATTTCATATGGCATACCGCCTATATGGACATGAAATCTCCTATTATGTTGGAAAGGTTAGTCTTTGTGTCTGTGGTGTCAACAGAAACTTTGATTTCGTATAGCGTGCTGCCTACATGGTCGTGAAACTGCCTTTCATATTGGAAAGTTTGAAGCTCTGTTGCTAACCACTCACTTGATATCTTTGAAAATCTTCCATGCCCCATTTTCTCCCTGTCTATTTAGTATCAGAGCCTTCCCTACTCCCGGAGGGAGGGAGGAAGCAAGAGTTTTTATAACATATATTGATTGCAAAAACGTAAGTCAGCTTTATAATTTTATTTTTAGTTTAGTCTTTACTTTAATTTGTCTTAGTTGTTAGCCTATATACGTAGTCTTTACTTTCCATTTATTACTACCAAGGTTCTATAAATAATTGAGTCATAGTATTTCCTTTCCTTTTACCATATTCTGCTTATTATACAGAATCGAGTCGTAGTTTCTTTTCTTATATTTTAGAACAAATAATAGAGTCCTTATAGTCCATAAAAATACAAAAAGATTTTATTGAGTTTTTCCTTAGATCTTTAGAACAAATACATTGAGTCTATACAGTCCAGAAAAACACAAAATATGTCTCAATATTCAAAGTCTCTTTCCAACAAGAATATGTCAACCAATCTCTATGATACGTTGTGATGTAAAAATGCCCCCCTATATGTAGTAAATATATTGTCACCATAACACCAACTATCTACTACATACCCACCTCTACCAAACCCTTACTCAATTGTTCTTAAGAAGATATGTGATCCGTGGATGCAAATAAACTCTATGGTTCAAGAAAAGCCAAAAAAGGTTAAGAAAAATGATCCTGCAACACCACTTGACAATCACCCTATTCTTATGACTCCAGAGGAACAGTTCATATCTCTGCAGATGCCAGAGGACTTTCCATAATAACGGAAAAGCCTTGGATTTACTCATCTCTATATTGGTGTTGTACGAATTTCCTTGACATATCAAGGAAGAAAAGGCCAACCAATTATGGCACATCTTTCTCTACTTTATACCAGATTCAACAAGTACCAATATACAAATTTTGGTATATCAGAGATTATCCTAGATTATGGTACAGTCTTTGCCACCATGTTCCCCAACTTCAATATGCCACTATCTGATCCACATCAAATGAAAGCGTTGAAAATCCAGGTTCAGAATCTCAGAGCTTTGCAGGGTAGAGATATTATTCAGGCAAGTCTTCTTTGCCAAATATCCTGGAGAGTTCAAAACCATAATATGAATCTTATTGGAGAGTTCAAAACTATAATATGAACCTATCTCCTCCAAGTGGAAAAGCCTCTCTATTCTTGAGCATAGATACTACTGACGGAACCACATAGTGCGCTAAGATCCCAAAAAACATATTTAGGGATGAACTGGTTAGCATTATACCAGCCTTATGGGTCATTAAATATGAGATGTTGAGATACTATCCTCAACATCTCAATTCTACTGATGATTCTGACCACCTCTATCTAAAAAGGCCTCCTAGAACCTCCTTCTGTATCTTCATGTTCAACCCAAGTGCTAATCTTTCAGATGTAAAGGACCAAGAACCATCCTTAGGTTCCTCTCACTGGCTTTATGAAATAACATAATTGGATTAAACACTTCAATCATGAGGGTCGTAGTCTGATGTGGCATAAATGCCCTTTCTCAGGACATTACCTACGAGAGATTAATTGTGACTATAAAATCTGCAATAGAAAGGTTACAATGGCTAATCGATCTGAAGTCAACCCTTAGATACTCATGACATCCCTTTCTCGATCCAGTCATATAAATTCTTTCCCACCAGACCACCACTTTGCACAGGACAACCTAATATGAGCTCTAAAAGTATCATCTATTATCCGACCAGAAGGTACTCAAGCATCCACCCAACATGCCATACTTATCAGAGCACTCAAAGATAAGTTGCGGACTATCCAGTCTAAAAAATGTTTACTAGGAACTCCATTTCTATATTTTCTTGACCAACAATAAAAAGAAATAGCCTTTCTTGAAGAACAAATCCAGAATCTAAAATACTACTGTATCATACTATAAAATTCCCAAGTATCCACCGTATTTCCATATGGATATCCTCTACAGAGATTAGGCTAACCTTTTCTACCTCATTCATCCATGCTATTTAGTTCAACTTTAAAAGATGAAAAAGAGTCTGATACTGTGTGCATAAGGAAAGATGACATGACATAAAAAGTTGAGATAGCACAAAATTAGGTTAAGAAGATAAGGTATTCTAGCCAGGTTTCGTATGATGCTGATGGAATAGCCTAGATATATACTTCTATCCCAACTGATGCACCGGAGATCTAAACCTTAAAACCTAAAATGAAAAGCCACCAGATATTTCTTCTATTCAGAGAGTAGCTAAAAATTATGACCCAGAAGAACAACACTGGACATAAATAACCTATCAGTTAATCCAATACATATAATAATATCAAGTTATGAACTAAATTCCACCACTTCAGATGATATCTTATAGATGCCTGATGAGGAATCCTATAGTGACGAACAAATCTCTCTGAAACAATGACTTCTCAAGAATAATGACAACGTTGCTGACTAGATCAACCTCAATTAAGTTGACCCAAGTCTTGTTGTTCCAAAGGATAATGAGCCTATGCCAAAAGAGTCATCTCCTTACACAGACTCCCATCCTTCTGAGAAGCATCAGGAAACTTTATTCAACAACACCATGTTAGATAAACAGTCAAAATCTATCCACACTGATGCGATACTTAATGATTTAACTGTCAAGCCATATGGTTCTCCCTAGCTATCAAAGCGCCAAGCAAGATACAAAAGATACATAAATTATAGACAGTCCAAAAAGAAGAAACCTTCAAATAAAAAATTGATGATCAACAAAGATACAAAGTCCTCTAGAAAGAAAGATCCAGGCAAGCCCAAATGCTTCATCTGCCATAATAGAGGACACTTTTCAAAAGTATGTCCTAAATCCAAAAAGGCCAAGAGGGAGGCTCAAACCTTAGAGGAAACTATGGTTTTTCAGTTCTTAGTTAAAGATAAAGCTCTTCATGATCTTTATCCTGATCTAGACGACATTCCTGAATCTGCTTTTAACACAGAGAAAGGAACATTCAAGGATGTCCTATATCTCTTCATTAATAGATAACCACAACCTTTCATTAGTAGACAATCATTTAATACTAATGATAACTTCTGTCCTGTGAATATGTCAAAGATAAGGAAGGTGCTCTACAACTATTAATTTGATCACCTAAGGATGATTGTCCATCCATGTTAAAAAAAGGCTCTACAGAGCCAGATATCTCTCAATCAATTTTTTACCAAAATAAGGTAATTGGTAATCTAATCCCATAAAGGAGGAAAAAACCAACAATAGTGGCGAGGGAAACCATTGAAACTAGGTTTCACACCTTCGCTATCAATGATGTCAAAACTCTACCTTAGACTCATGAAGTGTAGGACATTTACACTTTCATGATGATGAAGAATTTGGTTGAAAGAAGAAAATCCATAATATTGTTAGCATGCACCTCCAAATTCTCCGAAATGCTCAATAGTTGATGGAATTCACTTAGGATTATGGATAAAAGTACCTATCTCACATCTCAAGATTGTACCTCCAATGTCAGAATTTTGCAAGAAGTCTTCTGCAAAGAGGCGAGCTACACTTGGTAGGCCATCTTCCAGGCCCTGAACAGTCTATATAAGAAGATATTTGTACTGAAGCAAATCATCCAAAGCAACCCAACTCCAGATCATCCTTGCAGTAGGAATAATTTTGTTATGAAGTCCAACTGCTCCTACTCAAGCCGTCAAGTGGGATCTCAGAAAAAGTTTTGGTTTAAAAGGTTTAAATTGCCTAGACCTTCCGATGATGGGATTAAGATGATCAAGCAAACCTGGTACTTCATATAAAGAAGCTCAGCAGACTACAAGAAAGAAAAAAGCTTCTTCATCTTCTGAAAGCCTAGTAACTTTGCAAGAAGCTATCCTCAAGACATAAAGTTAAAGGACTCTATCCACTTCTTTGAAGAAACAACTAATCACGTGAGAATCTATCTCAGCAAAGAGAACGACCTTGAATCGGTCTTCTCACTAGAAGAAGAACCAATGAAGGACACCCTCTTATCCATACACGTATATGAAGATTTAGGTGATATCTATGCTGATAATGTTTACCTGATATCCAGTACTAGAAAAGACAACCAAACACTGGCTAGTAAAATCCTCATGTTCAACACAATAAGAATTTTGTCTTCCAAAATAACAGACTATCCTCCAGATCTATTCAACTAATATATGAATCCTTTCGATCTATCTATCCTCCGAGAAAGAATAAATTTCTATGAGCTTAAGTTTTTAAAAAATATGGCGGATCTATCTTGAAGCCGTTTGGAGTGCACCCAAAATATCTTTTCTGCCATGTGTTTATAGAACTAGCCAATGTCTTCCCATAATGACTCCTATGGATATTCTGGTATCTAAGCCACCTCACTACATTCTCATGGAGTTCAAGTATGATGCCTTCAAGCATTTCAATCGAATCCAACCAGCTCTGAAGAGATTTATGTTGTGGTTCAGGCCATGACAATACTGGATTCGATATTTCAGAGATTCCTACAATGTAATAGTTTTCATGCTGCATTGGTTGGTAGAAATAACTGGCTACGACGTCCAAGCTTAGTAAAAAATTTCACTCCTCTGGATATTTCCCATATTTATACTCTCCCTGGAAGATGAATACTATGAGGCACAATGATTTATTTTCTAGCAGAACAGATGCATTTTGAAAGAAATATGGCCAAAGAAATAGGGAATTTGGAACTACACGAACAATCATCCCCATTGGAATGAGGCTTGATGAGCTGTAAAACAATATCAGCCACCGTATGAAATCATGAGAGATGAAGTCACCAAATCTATAAAAATCATACAACTTAAAGATCCCCCATAGGAATACAAAGATTCATCATCTAGCGGAAGGAGTTACTTCAGATAAAGAGAAGCTTGGAAGGCCAAGAACTCCTTAGGCAGAAACACGACATTGATTGGTGGATGGAAAAATAATATGCGAGCTCATTGCTAATACCATCCAACACTGCTGTCTAAAAGATAATGTTAGATGACATGTGCAAGAAAGTTACCCTCTCCAGTGGGTTACCCTTTCTAGTGGGTTACCCTCTTCAGTGGATTGCCCTTTCTAGTGGGTTACCCTCGCCTCCAAGAAAACCCTATCATATGGGTTACCCTTACCACTAGGCTACCTTTTTCAGTGAGTTACCCTTATCTCCAAGGATTATCTAGTCATAAGTACTTAGAGATGAGGATAACCAACTGAAAAGGGTAACCCAGTGGAGAGGAAAGCCCACTAAAAAAGGTAACCCACTGGAGAGGGTAAATTTTTGAACATATCATCTGACGTCATCTTTCAGGCTACAGTATTGTATGGTGCCAGCGATGAACTTGTGTATCCTTATTCTATCCACCAATCGATTTCGTGCTTTTTCTTGATACGTTTTTGGCCTTCTAAGCTTCTTTTCATTGATCTGGTAAAGTAACTCTTTCTTTTGGATGAATATTCATATTCCTATAGGGGAGCTTTCATCCGTATACTTTTGATGGAGTCTGTGGCTTCATCTATTTTGATCACATACGGTGGCTGATATTCTTTTGCCACTTATCGGACTTTATCCCAGTTGGGATGATTGTCGGTGTAGTTCCACTTTCCCCATTTATTTAGTTATATTTCCTTAGGAATACATCTATTCTACTAGAAAATAAAGTGTTTAGCCTCATAGTATTCATCTTCTAGGGAAAGTATTGAGACTGGAAATTTCCAAAGGAGTGAAATTTCTGGATGAGCTTGGACGTCGTGGCCTGAGATTTCTACTAGATGATGCAGCATGAAGACCATTGCATTGTAGGAATTTTTGAAGCACCGAATCCAGTATTATCATGGCGTGAACCACAACATGAATCTCTTTAAAACTAGTTGGATTCGATCAAAATGCCTGAAGGCTTCACACTTGAACTCCATGAGAATGTAGTGCTAGTGGCACAGATACCAAAATAGCCCTATGAGTTCTTACGGGAAGTCATTGGCTAGTGCTATGAACACACGGTAGAAAGGGTATTTTGGGTGCACTCCGAACGACTTCAAGATGGATCCGCTATACTTTCTGAACACTTGAAGCTCATCGAATGTTCTTTTTTCTCAGAGGATGGATGGATCAAAGGGATCCACATAATGGTTGGACAGATTTGGCAAGCAGTTTGTGAGTACGGAATATAGAGTTCCTATTGTACTGAACAAGAGAATTTGACTAGCCAATTTATGGGTGTCTTCTCTAGTAATGGATATCAAGTAGAGATCATCCGCATAGATGATGTCATTCATGTTGCATTAATACCTAATTTTTGACCTCCACGACTAAATTTAATCCTAGGTTTCTTCAATTTTTAATAAAATTAAAATATTTATTTCATCTGGATAAATGCACTCTAAAATATTTATTTGGTTTAATTTAGTCATTTAATTGATGATTATAAGTTTTCATAATTATATATATATGAAATTGTATAAATTTTGTTACTTAAATGAACGTTTTTATCAAAATTGGACTTTTACTGATTAAGCTTGAAAATTAATCTAAACGGATAAAGTTTTGATTAAAATAAAATTTATTCTCAGAACTAATTTATTTGGAGAAATATTTATTTAATTTTATTAAATCAAGAAGCTCAGGATTAAAGAAAGTATTAATTTGTATTGAATTTTAATTGAATTTAGCCAATCTATTAGATTTGATCATAATTGAAATCAAATTGGCCATAATTGCGATGGAATTGGCCAATTGATTTTCAATTTGGTCAAAGTTAAATAAATTTGACTAAATTTTAAATCTCAATTGGGGTTATATTTTAAATAACCCTAAATTCCCAAAAACTCTCATAATTTCTACCCAATTCACACCAAAATCAAATTGAAATCCCAAAATTCAAATTTTGAAATTTAAAAATTATACTAGATTGTACAATTCCCCCACAACCTCATCTTTTTTTTTTTTCAATTTTGAAATTTAAAAATCGTGCTACATTTTACTATCCCCCCTCAACCTTGTCCCTTTTCAAATTATGAAATTCAAAAATTGTACTATATTGTATAATTTTCTCCCATCTTATCTTCCATCTCACCTTATCTTTAATTTTAAAATTTCACAAACATCTCTAAATATTTTCTTCCACATTGGTGGATTAATAAATTTAGATCCCCATCCCTTTCTATAAATACTACCACTA
This sequence comes from Capsicum annuum, assembly GCF_002878395.1. NCBI lineage: Eukaryota > Viridiplantae > Streptophyta > Magnoliopsida > Solanales > Solanaceae > Capsicum > Capsicum annuum. The sequence continues at coordinate 99,335,029 of NC_061111.1, read as the reverse complement.
TTTTAGTCGAAAAGGAGAAAAAAGTTTCAAAGTCACAAAGAGTGGGAAAATTTTTTGAGGAAATAGTTAAATTTCTTTTCTTTAGTAAAAATTTTCAAGCGGTAGTCTAGTTGGGCTTCTCAAAAGATTGCCTTCTGGTGGTGATCAAGACTCTGAAGAAAGCTTAAAATTTCATTTTGCTGCCCCAAAAAGGGTAAACACACCTTTTCCTTTTTAGTTTCATTATCATTTTCTTCTTCATCTCCTTCTTCTTCTTCATAGTTCGTAGTTGTAATTGTGTTTGCTGGAATTATTTGCTATAGACGGCCTTGAAGGCCAGGATGTTGTGGTATCGATATTATAGTTATTTTCACGTTCATGGTATAAAAATCATCTAGCAATCATTGAATGTATTTTCTTGACTTTATTCTTTAATTATTATGGATCAAGTTTTGATCTTTGCTCAAAAGACATACTTATGCCTTGTTTAAATTCATTGTTGGCGGATATGTTTGTTTTTAACATGTAAAGTTGTTTTCTTTATGTTGAAAAGAATAGTTAATATTGATTGTTTCGCTTTTTGACCTTATTCTTTGATTATTATGGATAAAGTTTCTATCTTTGCTTAAAACATGTTCTAATGCCTTGTTCAAATTCATTGTTGGTAGATATGTTTGTTTTTAGCATGTAAAGTTGTTTCCTTTGTGTTGAAAAGAATAGTTAATATTGATTGTTTCGCCTTTTGACCTTATTCTTCAATTATTAGGGATTAAATTTTGATCTTTGCTTTAAAAACATACTCATGCCTTGTTTAAACTCATTATTGGTGGATATGTTTGGTCAAAATTAAATAAATTTGGCTAAATTTTAAATCTCAATTGGGGTTGTATTTTTAAATAACTCCAAATTCTCAAAAACTCTCATAATTTCTACCCAACTCCCACCAAAATCAACTTTAAATCCTAAAAATTAAATTTTGAAATTTAAAAATTGTACTACATTGTACAACCCCCCCTCAACCCTATCATTTTTTCAATTTTAAAATTTTAAAATTTCAACACATTGTACAATTTCCCCCACCTTATCTTCCACCTCACCTTATCTTTAATTTTAAAATTCCAAAAGCACCCCTAAATACTTTCTCCCACATTGGTGGAATAATAGAATTGGATCCCCATACTTTCTTAAAAGTACTACCACTATTTTGGTATAAAAGGGGGAAAAAAGTTTCAAAGTCTCAAAGAGTGGGAAAAAAACTTTTGAGCAAATAGTTAAATTTCTTTTCTTTAGTAAAAATTTTCAAGCGGTAGTCTAATCGGGGTTCTCGAAAGATTGCTTTTCGGTGGTGATCAAGACTTCGAAGAAAGCTTGAAGTCCCGTTTTGCTGCCCCAAAAAAGGTAAACACACCTTTCTCTTTTTAGTTTTATTATCATTTTCTTCTTCATCATCTTCTTCTTCTTCGTAGTTCATAGTTGTAATTGTGTTTGCTAGGATTGTTTGTTGTAGATGACCTTGAAGGCATAGAATATTTTGGTATCAATATTATGGTTATTTTCACGTTCATGGTATAAAAATGAGCTAACAATCGTTGAACATATTTCTTTCACCTTATTCTTTGATTAATATGGATAAAATTTTGATCTTTACTTTAAAAACATGCTCATGCCTTGTTTAAACTCATTGTTGGTGGATATGTTTGTTTTTATCATGTAACTTTATTTTCTTTATGTTGAAAAGAATATTTAATATTAATTTTTTTTTCCTTTTGGTTTTATTCTTTGACAATTATGGATAAAGTTTTGATTTTTGCTTAAAAGACATACTCATTCCTTGTTAAAATTTATTGTTGGAGGATATGTTTATTTTTAGGATGTAAAATTATTTCTTTTATATTGGAAAAATAGTTACTATTGTTTATTTCACCTTAATAAAATAGTCATTGATTAAGTCAAGAATTTGCCATTTGCTTGTTAATTATTTTAATGGATTTCAAAATCGTCATATGAGAGATGAAGTGCTAGCTTTATTTTCCATCCAAAATGTTTATTCCTCTTTTGTTCGTATGTTGTTTTGCCAAAATGATGAGAAAGTTCAGACCTTTATGGCTAAATAGAATTATTTAGGTATTTTTGAGTCATGCATAGTATGATTGTTGAACGATATTTCACTTTTAGAGATGCTAAACTTTTATTCTGATTTTCTTACTCCAGATTGTTATATGTGCTCTTTGTGTGTGTAAATACTTGATTCAAGTCTTTCTTTGATTCATAATATCAAAAGAGAATCAACGATGTCTTAAAAATATAAATCATAGGTCGTTATATGTTTTATCTAAAGTTGGCCATGATTTGGATGTATGAATCATAGTTAATGTCACCTTAATTAAAATTTAAAGATTTCCTTTCTTGAAAAGTTAGCCTTTATTTTCTTTTGTTATTGGATTAGTGTCTGTGTTTGTTCAATTTTAGAATTCATGGGTATTTTTCTTATTGCCTCATCCCCTTACTTTCGCAAGCTTACGTTGTTTGTTCTAGCATTAATGCATTGAATATGACCTTCTTTCTTTTACCTTTATTCATTTTTAATATGAACATAAATCATGAGGCATGTAAGTGGGTATCTTTGTTTTGCATTTTATCTGTCGACTCTCATTCTTGTTATACGTGTGCACGTGTGCTTATCATTGTCATTCAAAAATTAGTTCTTGATATATTTTTTTTTTGAAATATGTAACTTTTATGCCTTGAATGTGTATTAATTTCATTATCTTTTCATTAAGTGTAAGAAAATCTCTCGAGTTTAAATGGACTCCTCTCCTCTTGTATTATGTAATGGGCCAATGAGGCCCACCTTTTCAATTCAAGCTAGAAGTTTAAATTCAAAGTCAATTATATGACGTGCGGGTGCAAGAAGATGGAAGAAAAAGGAAAATAAGTCAAAACCCATTAATGAGGTTACAAAGAGACTTGAAAAGTCTCGATTTTTATTGCCTTATTTTTATTTAGTCATTTATTTATTTATTCATTTATTTGGAATCTCAAAGTCAAAGTTGTATTTTAATACAGGTGAAGCCGATTCTGGGCCAAAGGGTCCGAAAAATAGTTTAGGATAGGTTATGGGCCAAAGCCTGATATTTAGATTAGGATAGGTGTAGGTGGGCCAAAATCCCAGTTAGATTAGGATAGGGTTAATGGATTTGGGCTTACAAGACCGAGTCTTCTAATTATCCCCTTCCCCCTTAACGTGCTTATTTGCTATTTATTTTCTTAAACTTGGTTAAATTCCCTATTAAGTCGTCAAAAATTAATTTTATACAAGTTTCGTTTGAAGTCATTTTCTTTTTGAAGAATCAACTTCTGTTTTTCTAAAGTTAGTCAAAATGGCTTTCAAATAGTCCGGATAACTACAAGTTAGCGGACATTTTAGGTGCCTTAAAATCTTCCTAAAATTTTAATAAGAACCTCTTTCCAGGGATTTTCTTAAAATCCTAAGTCTTTTTCTATTTTAAGACTTAGGATCTTATTTTAATAGGTTTTCTTAATTCCTTTTCAAATAAATTAAGTGGTGACTCTGTAATTCCTTAAATTGTTTCAATTTTCTTTAAAGTTTTGAAGTAGTTTAAAAAAGTAAAAATCAAATTTTTTCTAACCCTTCAAGATTGAAAAAGGGAAAAACAGAAATGACGACTCTATTGGGGATTTTAACTAGGTTCTAACCAAATGTTTGAATTTGCCTTTTTGGCTAACTATTATAGTGTTTGAACTTTTTATGTGCTTATATGTTTAAATTTTGTGAAATTAAACTCTTGCATTTGAAAAATATAAATTGTTTGGGGTTTTGTGGATGTCTCGGTTCTTATTGTTCAACTTCAAATAAAGTGTTGAAAATACGACGATTTATCCGCACGTGAGGTGTCCGATAGCTGTTCGTATTTCCAAACCCAAGACGTCTGCTCGGTAACCTGGTTCAAACCCACTATAAATACCTAGAATAAAGTGAAACCAAAACCTTCTTTTAGGCATGGGCCTAGGATGATCCAATACTCGAGGAAGTATTGGGCCTATTAGAAAATGTTTCTTATGTCTATTGGCCACGAGTCAATTAAAGATGAATTATACTTATGTGTTGAAGAAATATATATTATTTAATCTAATCCATTCTGCTTTATGGGTAGGGGAGACTTGATTTGTTTGCTTTTGTCTGAGAATGCCTCAATCATCCACCAATTGAGGGAAAAATTAAAGTGAGTCAGGCAAGAGGTTGATCAATTTGAACGATTGCATGATTTCCCATACTAATGATCTATGAGTATAGAGTGAACTTATACAAAAATTGCTTGATCATCAATAGATGGTGCCTATGAAAAGAAGTATACAAAGTTAAGAAGGCAAAGGCTGACAGAAGAGCATCTAGGAACTAGTATTTCTTATTCCCTGCGCGGGACATTGTTCTTTTTTCTCTTTTTATTTTCCCTTTCCCTAAAGATTTTATCTCTTTTGTGCAACTTTTGTAAGCATTTATGCCCTTTATGTATACCTATGGAGGCTTTTGGGGGATAATGGATTGGTTTTAAAAAGCATATACTTCTTTCAAATAAGTTAGGCCAACCCTTGGCTCAAAAGGGTCACCCAATTAGGATGCACGTTTATTACAATATGCTTCTGTGATAACTGTTTTATTGCTTATACGTGTTATGTTGATTCGAATCAGAGGAGAATTAATCCAATCCTATTTTTTCAAAGACCACCTCTAAGGAAAAAATACCCACTATACAAAAGTTCGACTAAACATACCCCAGGTCTCCCAAGTCTCTCAGAAAATTCCACAATCATTCTTAAAACTTCCTAAAATATTGATACCATTTTAGGAAGGTTGACTACGTACTAAGAAGAAGTCATTATATGTTCTAACTATGTAGGGCCTGATTTTACCTCCGTGAGATACGTAGACAGCCTTTTGGCCTGGCCCCTATCTCCTCCACTTTCTTAAAAGAAGAAATAAGGTCGAAAAGAAGAAGAGTTAAAACTTTTGGATAAATTTCATTTATCCATATCAATGAGAAAAATTCTGTTCATTGAAATTCTTGAGTCATAATTACTCCATGGATCAATTTGCATGAGACGAGAAACAACCTTATGAGCTTACTTCCTTCCTTATCATCTTGCTTATTACTGACGAAATATAACACGTTAGCCTTTGAGTTATTTTACTTTGCAGGTAATAGAAACTACTTTGTGTTGGCATAAAATATCCCTACTTCACTATATCAAAGTGAATAAAGACTCTTTTTTTGACTATAGCTTTATTTCAAAAAAATGAAAATGATTAGTAGTGAAATTGGACTCTACCATTCATCCTTCAAAACCTATAAGTGATGGTCTCTGGGATGGAATATGGAAGAGTTTAATACTACTATGGAAGAATTTTCCAAGACAACTGGAATCAAGAAAGATGAATTGGAGGAAACGTTATTGAACTGGACTTTCACTCCACTTATTACTTCCTGATCAATAGGATAGATGAAAAAGTGAAATTTATTTTTTCACAAAGTTGGTAGTATAGATGAGACCCGATACTCACCCTTTAAGTTTATTTACTTATATTTTGCTTTTTATGCTTTTCGAAAGGCATAGACTCGCATTTGTGCGGGTCTTTGCAAAAGTTTATAAATGTTTTCTCACAGTTCAACAAAAGCCTCCTCTATTGTAAAATCTTTACTGTTTATTTGTGTTATCTACTTAATATTGTCAAATTTTGCCTTGTTTTTTAAAAAGTGACAAACATCTGCAACTTATCAATGTCATGTGATGTCAAGGGCTAAATTAACAAAATAAGGTGAATGATAATGAATAGAAAGACTATGATGAGGAGTGGTTAGGGGAATATATAGAAGAAATTGAAAATGGAGAGAAGTCCAACCTGAAAAAAACTAAAATAGTCAACTTGGGAAACTGCGATGAAGTCAAGGAGACAAGAGTTAGTGCTCACTTAATAGAGGCCTAGAAAAGATGACTTATCCACTTGACATGGGAGTACATTGATATATTTTCTTGGTACTATAAGGATATGCCGGGGTTAAGCACTAATATTGTGTTACATAAGTTACTAATCAATCCCAAGTTTGATCCAGTAAAGCAGAAAATGCAGAAATTCAAGCCAGACTTAAGTTTGAAGATCAAGGAATAAGGGACGAGGCAAATTCAATCAAAGGTTGTGGAAGTTACAAGATATCCAACATGGCTTGCCAAAATTGTTCCAGTTTTAAAAAGTTCACGCCATATGAGGCTCGCTACATGCTTGTAGAGAGGACGTGTTGTGATTTGACTTGGGTCGTACAAAAATTTAGGCATTATCTATCCTCGTACACACGTATCTTATTTCCATAATAAATCTATTAAAGTACACATTTCAGAAAGCCATGCCCATGGGAAAGTTAGCCAAATGGAAAATGTTGCTGAGTGAGGTCGACATTGTGTATGTGACTCAAAAGGCAACCAAGCGGCAAACATTAGTGGGATTATTTAGCCGAGAATCCATTTGATAATGAGTATGAGCCACTTCAAACTTACTTTTTAGATGAGGAGATTTTATTCTTGGGAGAAGACATTGTAGAGATATATCCCTGATGGATATTGTTCTTTGATAGAGCGGTCAACTTCAAAGCCTCGGGAATCGGAGCAATTTTGTTGTCAGAAATAGGCCAACACTATCCAGCAACTGCTAAGTTGCACTTCCTTTGTACCAATAACATGGATGAATATGAGGCTTGTATCCTAGGTCTCAAGTTGATATTTGATATTGGTGTTCGTGAATTGCTAGTCATCAGAGACTCAGATTTGCTGATTCACCAGGTACAGAGGGAATGGGAGGTAAAGAACTCCAAGATTACTCCTTATGTAGATATGGCACAGGATTTATGTGGAAGATTTAAGAAAGTTGATTTTAGACATATCCTAAGGATACAAAAAGAGTTTGTTGGTGTTTTGGCTACTATATCCTCCATGATTCAGCACCTAAATTAGAGTTACATTGATCCCTTGGAAATAATCTTGAAGGAATAACCCGCACATTATGTACATGTTGAAGAGGATCCTGAAGGAAAGCCATGATACTATAATATTAAAAGGTATTTAGAATCTGAAATATATCCTGAAGAGGCCAACAACAATCAGAAAAAAACAATTCGACATTTGGCAAAGAATTATTTTCCAAGTGGGGAAATCCTTTTTAGGAGGACTCCAGACTTAGGATTCTTAAGATGTGTTGATGCAGCAAAAGCCATAAAATTAATAAAGGAAGTACACTCTTGAGTCTGCAAGCCCCACATGAATGGATTTGCCCTTGCTAAAAAAATTCTGAGAACTGATTACTTCTGGATGACTATAGAGAATGATTGTAGCAAGTACATACAAAAGCATCCAAAATATCAGATACAAGGAGATTTGATTCGTATGCCGCCACATGAGCTTTATATGATGAGTTCTCCTTGGCCTTTCATAGCTTGAATGTTATCGGACCAATAGACCCACCAACGTTAAATGGGAATAGATTCATTTTGGTTGCTATTGATTACTTCACTAAGTAGGTTGAAGCTACTTTATATAGAGCCGTCACCAAGAAGGTGGTTTCAGATTTTGTCAAGAATAACTTGATTTGCCGATTTAGAGTGCCAGAATCGATTATTACTGATAATGGGGCTAACCCAATTTTGTTTTACCCTTATTCAATTTTGAAGGGTTGGAAAACATTTGATTTCAACTTATTAAAACTATTTCAAAACTTTAAAAAAAAATTAAAACAATTTAAGGAATTACAGAGTCGTCATTTAATTTATTTGAAAAAGAATTAAAAAAACCTTTTAAAATAAAATCCTAAGTCTCAAAACAGAAAAAGACTTGGGATTTTAAGAAAATCCCGGGTAAGAGGTTCTTATTAACATTTTAGGATGATTTTTAAGGCACATAAAATGTCCGTTAACTTGCGGTTATCTGGACTATTTGTAAACCACTTTGACTAACTTTGGAAAAAGAGAAGTTGATTCTTGAAAAGAAAAGTGACTTAGGATGAAACATGTATAAAATTAATTTTGACGACTTAATAGGAAATTTAACCAAGTCTTAGAAAATAAATAGCAAATAAGCATGTAAAGGAGAAATGGGATAATCAGAAGACTCAGGCTTGTAATCCCAAATCCATTAACTCTGTCCTAATCTAATTGGACTTTTGGCCCACCTGCACCTGTCCTAATCTAAATATCGAGCTTTGGCCCATAACCTGTCCTAAATTATTTTTTGGACCCTTTAGCCCATAATCGGCTTCACCTGTATTAAAATACAATTTTGGCTTCAAGGCCTAAAAAAAATACAAATAAATGACTAAA
>NC_061111.1:98618328-98669675 GCF_002878395.1 Capsicum annuum | reverse complement strand
TGGAGGATGTTGTATGAATATGCATGACATGTGAATGTAATTGGAGTATAAGAGGGTTAAAGTGACACCCTTTATGCTGTAATTAAGGCTTACTACTTAACTACTAGTTTGGTGAATTCAAATAATTAAATTGTGACGTTTGGTCGCTAATACTAGATTTCTATATATGTTCATTGTAGATAAGTAATCCGAAAAGACGAGAAGTCCCTTTGGGACTAGTATTGAAGGTTGACAGTCAGGTATGTAAAGCATACTCTATACCATATCTTTGGCATGAAAGTGAACAATTGTTCTATTAAGAAAGTTTCCAAAGTTATTTAATAACATGTGATCCGTAATGGTTTTGTATGATGTCCTACGTAACCAATGAACTTATTTCCACCCTACAAGATGTCAAGACATTAATACTTACTTGTTACTAATGAATGTCAGAAGGTATCCGGTTACTCAAACAAGATCCTTGTGCTATTAATGACTCTAAAATGTTTCATTGATATACCAATAAGTTCCTACTTCATTGTTATGGCATTGATGACTCCAAAACACTTCATTGATATGCCAATGAGTTCTTACTTCATTGTTATTGCATAGATGGCCTATTTATATGTCTCTTATTGATGTATCATTATTTCAAAGTATCAAAAACTTCGGTGGCAACCGAAATAAAAATCTCTAATATTAATTGAACTAAGTGATGGAAGTTCTCTCTTATCGGGTGGTATCCCAGGGGCATAAACCTATCATGGGTCGATCCCTATTTATGTGTTTATGGGTGGAATTCCAGGGGCATAAGCCTATCATGGGTCGATCCCAGTTGATATGTACTGGAGGCAGCTTAATGGTCATAGTACAGTATAGTAATGATTACAAAGATGATAAGAACGAAGGTAAAATGATTGAATAAATACAATGTACAGGTTGTCACAAGTTCTAATAAGTGTGGTCCACTCCTATTATGATTTATTCACTTGTTTCTGATTTCTATTGAGCTCCTATATCATATGTGATTATCTACAGCTTTACTTACTCATTACATATTTCGTACTGACGTCCCCCACGGGGGACCTGCATTTCATGCTGCAAGCACAGGTACCTCAGCTCATACACCACACAAGTAGGAGCCAGGATATCCAGCTGCTTTTGGTGAGCTCCAGTTTGCTTCGGGGCTTTCCGTGTCATATCCAGTCACTTTTGGTATTGTATAGAAGTTAGTTATATGGCAGGGTGTGTTCCAACCTTAGTTAAACTCTGTGTATTGTTTAGAGGCTTTGTAGACCTAATGTACAGTCAAGGTGGTGTTTTGTTAGTAGAAGTGATGACTCCAATGGCCAAGTATTGTATATATGTGTGCTCGAGATTATGCAGGTGATTATTTCCTTTTATATGCGACATGATGCTGTCCGAATTTCGGGTTGTCATAGAGGTATGCATGGGAAGTATAAGGTTATGAGCTGGTTCTCCTGGGCCTCCTCGGTTATGGGTGCCAGTCCGCCCCAATAGGATTTGAGGCGTGACACTTACCTAAACTAATTCTGAATATATTTTTTTCCTTAAATTTTGAATATGCAATTTAAAAAAATTAGTTATTAGTGGATGATAGATTTTGTAATTAAAAACCTCATTTTGTAAATAAAAAAAAATTACTGGTATATTTTGTAATTTAGGCTTAAAATATGTATATTTATGTGATTTTTCGTTATATTAATTATATTGCACATATAATGTGGCTTATTTCATTATTAAATTAATTACATTGCACACATAATGGAGAGCTGGTGAAAATATTTTAGGGAATATCTTGAGACCCGTGCAATTCCCTAATCCTAATGAGATTATGTTCATTATATTATATATACAAACTTGGCCAATTTGTCAAATTCGATGGAGAATTAGTGGGACATCTGGAACCGGTGGAAATTCGGTGGAGGCTGTACAATTCTTAATTAGGTTTTTAAATTATTTCTTTACCTTTTAATTATATCATAATATATATTTAATTATTTGAATGGTTATTATGAATATTATCGACTAAAAATCTTTTTTCTGGGGTTAAAGCTAAGAAAATAATTACTATTAGTGTGTGTATATATTGTAGTATATATATATTGTAGTATATTTGATTTAAAGTAGTATGTATATATTGAATGGTACATATATATGTGTATATATCTTCTATTAACGTATATATTTAACGTATACATATGTAGATGTTTTACAAATTAGTATATAACAATATATATAGTGTGTATATATATATTGTAGTATATTTTATTAAAAGTAGTACGTATATATTGAATGGTACGTATATATGTCTATATATCTTCTATAAACGTATATATTTAACGTATACATGTGTATATATTTTAGTGTACAACTATATATATAGCATGTGTATATATTGTAGTATATATATATTGTAGTATATTTTATTTAATGTAGTACATATATATTGAATGGTATGTATATATGTGTATATATATTCTATAGACGTATATATTTAACGCATACATGTGCCTATGTTTTATAAATTAGTATATAACTATATATATAGTGTGTGTATATATAGTAGAATATATATTGTAGTATATTTTATTTAAAGTAGTACGTAAAGATTGAATGGTACCAATATGTGTATATATCTTCTATAGACGTATATATTTAACGTATACATGTGTATATGTTTTATAAATTAGTGTATAACTATATATATAGTGTGTGTATATTGTAGTATATTTTATTTAACGTAGAAAGTATATATTGAATGGTACGTATATATGTGTATATATCTTCTATAGACGTATAAATATAACGTATACATGTGTATTTGTTTTATAAACTATATATATAATGTTTGTATATATTGTAGTATATTTTATTTAAAGTAGTAAGTATATATTGAATGGTACGTATATATGTGTATATATCTTTAATTGACGTATATATTTAACGTATACATGTGTATATGTTTTATAAATTAGTGTATAACTATATATATAGTGTGTGTATATATTGTAGTATATATATATTGTAGTATATTTTATTTAAAGTAATACATATATGTTGAATGATATGTATATATGTCTATATCTTCAATAGATGTATTTATTTAACGTATACATGTGTATATATTTTAGTGTTTAGTATATAACTATTTATATAGTGTGTGTATATATATTGTAGTATATATATTGTATTATATTTTATTTAAAGTCGTACGTATATATGTGTATATATCTTATATAGACATATATATTTAACAATTACATGTTTATATGTTTTATAAATTAGTGTATAACTATATATATAGTGTGTGTATACATTGTAGTATATATATATATATTGTAGTTTATTTTATTTAAAGTAGTACATATACATTGAATGGTATGTATATATGTGTATATATATTCTATAGATGTATATATTAACGTATATATGTGTATATGTTTTATAAATTAGTAGATAACTATACATATAGTGTGTGCATATATTATAGTATATATATTATAGTATATTTATTTAAAGTAGTACGTATATATTGAATGGTACGTATATATTTTTATATATCTTCTATATACATATATATTTAATGTATACATGTGTATATGTTTTATAAAGTAGTGTATAACTATATGTATAGTGTGTGAATATATTGTAGAATATATGTATTGTAGTATATTATATTTAAAGTAGTACATATATATTGAATGGTACGTATATATGTCTATATCTTCTATAGACGTTTATATTTAACGTATACATGTGTATATGTTTTATAAATTAGTATATAACTAAATATATAGTGTGTATATATTGTCGTATATATATTGTAGTATATTTTATTTAAAGTAGTACGTATATATTGAATGGTACGTATATATGTGTATATATATCTTTTATAGACGTATATATTTAACGTATACTTGTGTATATGTTTTATAAATTAGTGTATAACTATATATATATATATATATATATATATATATATTGTAGTATATGTTTTATTTTAAGTAGTATGTATAGTCGTTTATATTGAATGTTACGTATATATGTGTAATTTTGTATATGTTTATTTATTTTTTAAATTCTAATATAGTATATACTCTATATATAGTGTATATATATTGTTTAACATATTTAGAATGAATATAGGTGGGTATATATAGTGTATATTGCAAAAAAAAAATTTCTTTATTTTTGACCGGGTTTGACCGGATTTAGGTGGGTTAGACCGATTTTAGCGAAGTAGGCCGGTTCCGAGTTGTTTTTAAAAATTTTATTGTTCAACCTGGACCTTGCCCAACACACGTAACTACCACCCAGACCGATCCGGCTCACAACCCGGTGAAACATAACGCGCCGCTTTCGGGTTGACCCGGCCCCTCCCACTTATCACCCTTACCATGAATTCATGAACAGTATAAAAAAATCCAAGAGAGGTGGTAGATCAACACCAGTATCCTAAATATGGGCCAAATAAGACAAACATCCCCTCTCTACCAAGATAAGAGCCCAAGGAAAATATATAACTCTCTTAGGTCCCGAATGAAGCATACCCTTCTAAGCTATCCTTGACACACCCAACAAAGCTAAAGTCACGGTCTTAGCACAATAGTCTAGGACAACATAATAGGGAGCTAACCAATCCATACCCAAAATGACAATAAAATCAACTATGTCTAGGATAATAATATCTACCAAAGTCTCATGGCTGACGAAGGTGACAACACAAGTTTGGTGCACCCAATCCATCACTAAATAGTCTCCTATAGGGTAGATACAGAAATAGGCATGACAATAGGCTCTCTAGTAGAATCAAAACTCAAAGTAAAATATCCAGATACAAAGGAGAAAGTCGATCCTGAAACAAATAACACAAATGTAGATCTGAAAACAAATAGGGATGATACCTGTGATAACAGGGTCAGAAGACTTTGCCTCAGTTCTGGTGGATATAGCACAACACTGTTTACATCCTCTACCAGACTGAGTAGTCCTGTGACCACCACCACGAGCACAACTATATCTACCTCGTGCACTTCTACTAGAAACTCTAGCACCCTAAGGGTCACCTTTCTCTATCAGTATTGAAGTAAGCCTAAAATCATGGCGGGAGTAATCCTTGGCCACATGGACAAACTTATGACACATATAGCAACCTCTACGGCCTAAATAAATTTAAAGAAGTACAATTGAGCTATAACGACTACCCTAGGATGAACCCCACTACCCAAAGCCACTATATCAGAGGACCTACTACCTGAACCCTGCAAGGATGTTTGCACTGGTCTACCATGGTACCTATGAGAACATATAAAATCTTTTCCTTGAGGGCCGCAAACACAAAATTCACCTTGACGATGCACCCCCTTGGCGACTCCCCGAGTAGATCAAAGAGTAGCCTTATTTATCTATGTTTGATCTACCACACTCTAAAATGATGCCCATGACACCATAATCTGGGTAGTATCCAACCAAAAAATAGTATCCAATCCCTTCATGAACTTTCAAATCTTCTAAGACTCAGTGGAAATACTAGATATAGAATATCTGGAAAAGGAATAGAAACATGATGTCATATTAGACAACAATCACAGAGCCCTGCTCCAGGTGATAGAACTTGTCTCTCATTTGACCCCTCAAATTGTATAGCACAAACCTATCCAAAGAGCCATCAACAAACTGATCCAGACTCATCTCTGGGGAACAAAGAGGTCTACAACTAAGAAGTGATCTCCAGCAATCTATGGCTATATCTCTCAACTAGTAAGTAATGTAAGAAACTCTATGCAACTCAAGTGATCCATGGTTATATAACTTCTCCTAGCAATCAATCAAGAGCTCATAGGTATCCTTATCTACAACACTACTAAACCTAGGTGGACCCACACTATTAAATATTTCAAACCTTATCTAATCCACAAAAGATATAAGACTCAAAGAAATAAAAAGCATAGTAAATATGGCAGACCGTGATCCTACCTGAGAAGGTAACATAGATAAAGGCTGAACCCCTAGACTCGAAATATCATGCTTAGATACTGGAACAATAGAAGGAACAATACTCAGAGCCTATAGAATACCATAATGTCGGCACCAATGAATGAATCACATTCAAAACTAGAGGAACACCAAAAGAAGACTCTAGCACGGATGGAGGTACAACACTCCAAGATAGAGAAATACCATGTGCACTCAATGGAAAACCCTTCAAACGAGTCAACAAATAAATCAATAAACCCTTCAAGACTGGGGTAGTAGTATTCTATAGAACCTGAGTAGGACCCATGTCTCTAGCTTGCTCAACCTCAAGATTAGGAGAAATCCTCCTATTACTACCTATGGAAGGGGTAGATCATTGTGCTAATTTTTCACCTCGAGCTCATCCACGACTCCTGCCTCATCTCTTAGGTTGGGATCCCTCTCCTGATTCTAGCTCAACATTACTAGTCTCACTAGATCTAGTCCTTACCATCTGTGTAATAAAAAGTGAAGCATAATTTAGAACATAGGGTATGGAAAACAGGTATGATAAGGAAAAAATAAGGGAAATTTCCCAAAGAAATTTTATAGCCTCTAAAAGATAGAAATGAATGTCTACATACCGATCCATAAGACTCTACTAGATACTCTATTCTTGCACTGATGAGACCAATGAACCTGGCTTCTCCGATACCATTTTGTCATGACCCAAAAATCTAAGTCATTATGGCATTTGTTGCAGCTAAGCCTTGGTAAGCCAATCACCCAAAGTAATATGTAATAAAAATCACAACATAAAATCCTAAGGTAAGACTTCTAGAACAAAGTTGAACCATAAATATTACAATAATAGCGGAAGTTTTAATATCAATAACACCATAAACCATCCGAAAACCTAGTGACACAGTGTAAGAACAATCTAAATACAACTCAAAGTCTGAACATACAACTGAAAATCCAAAAACTACAAGTCTATCTTCGAAATACAAAAAAGAAAAAACTAAATAAAAGAAGGTCTAAGGTCGAATCTGAATACGTAGAGCATCCAATACCTCAAAATACCAAAATCACCACCAGAACTTAGCTACCCTGCAATGCATTTGTACCTTGATTTTCACCAAAAGGGTATAATAAGGATGCGTATGGTTCACTTATACTCAGTAGGTATTATAAGCTATCATAGGCTAAATGAGAAAACTAGAAAATAAGGTATATAAAATACACACTATGAGCGCGTCAGTTGAAAGAAGAAAATGGTCCAAATGGTAGCTCACACCAGCTTTACTAGCAATTCAAAATATAGCAATAGTAGGAAACATGTACGTAAAAGAATTAGAATAAACATGCATCAGATAAAATACAGAACACAATACTAAAGATGCATAAATAAATGAAACTAATAAGGATGATAATGATGATGGTGTGATATGATCGAGTATATCACATAACCTCCATATACACCTATTGAGCCTCAACGCTTCTAGGTAGGAACCATGAAGGGTTCGCAACCCATATAATATCTCAATACTTAATCCCAATCTCAATATCCATATCTCCTCTCCAATTCATGGGCTATGGCAGAAGATTTTGTAAATGTCTTATTTCTATCAAACATTAGTGTTTCTACAATGTCACCAATATCTCATAAATGTATATATGATATGAGTATATAATGCTCACAACCAAAACATTATGAAGATCGCACATCCATTCAACATACATACAGGTGAGTTCAAAATCCAATCAATAAGTCAACCACCAATGATTCAGTATAAGTCATGTACCATTAGAGTGAAATATGCAAGTAAGACATCATTATTATCATATTAACCCCAACTTAGGCATTTTTATAATGAATAAAATAACTAAATGTATACACAAGCCCAAGAATATCAGATTAGATCCCCACATGAGCCACACATAGTAATTATCATCTCAAATCACCAATAACAATAATATAATACCCCACATGGGAACACAATAGTATTGATATTATTTCCATAATTATTACCCATACCCATAACATGCTTTTTTTTTATGAATATTAACTACAAAAAATTTAAGCCAATAAGCTACCTCATAACACTGAAATCTAAGCCTAAAACCTTTCATACAAAGATTTTCCCCTCTTGAACGACCTTAAAATCAACTAAAACACATATACATAGAATCTACACATTAAAAGGAAGCCAATGATATCCATATTGCCTATTCTCAAACCAGGATCAAAATTAACCCCCAAAATAGATTCTCAAAAAGAAAGGTAAAATTAGGTTTTTTGTTTATAAATATCTTACCCATGATTAAAGTAAGCCATATAAGAAAATCCAAGTGAAAAAAGGTTTAAATTAGGGTTTAAATTGAAGAAAATCCATTTAGACCTTATAGGCCAAAATCCCCTAATTCCACTTTTGAAATCATGATTTAACGGATTTTAGATGACAATATTCGATGTAAAATAATTGAAATAGTGATTTGAATCTTACCCACACTTGAAAATAAAAGAAATAATCCAAAACTCTCTCAACCCAAAGCTCAAAGTATGAAAATGGAAGAAAAAATTGAGAAAACACTATTTTAAAGTGACCCAGGGCTGTCCGCTAAAGCGGTCACCACTTATGCACGGGTCGACCACAAGAGGTTCACCACTTAAGCGCTCCTCTATCACTAAGGCAACCAAACATCCACTTTAGCAGTACCTTCTTGGTCTAGCGGGGCCGGCTACAGCGGCTACCGCCTTAGCGGTCCCTTGGTCATTAAAGTGGCCACACCAGATATATCAACACCAGTAATTTGCTAATAAAGCAAAGTTGTGGGTCAAGCCCTGGGATTCATTTGGAATCCCATAAAGCAAAATAAACATGATTCTAGACTAACTTCAACGTTTTAGACTCACTGACGATATCAAATTTAAAAAAAAAAGGTTATTTTCACAAAATTGAACCCTGCGATCCAATTTCATAATTCTCCCAATCGAGGGTCAAAATGTGATCCAAAAGGCATAAAACTAAACCAATCATACTAATAACTCAAAATCAACATTCTAAATCTGTTGGCGCAGTCCATTTTGTCATTCGACACCTAGAATAACAAATGTTGACAGAAGTCAACTATAATGCCTTTTTAACCTCTAAAAATCACAAACTCACACAAATTATTTCGAAATGCATAAGGAACCATGCTAACCATTCCCATACCTCAGAAGCATCATGTAGCAACCACGAGGTGGGATAAAATAATTAAATCATATAAAAATAAAAAATTCATAGAATCATGTCCTTACACCAATAGGCAACCCTACACTACTAATAAAAATATTCTCGCATTACTGAGATCGTTATAACATAAAAATGATAATACATGTCATAAATAGTTAGTCATCAACATAATAATCCTCAATATCATCTTCAAATAAATATTTTGGATTTCTTAACACACATATCATTTCTAAAGATGTTAGTTCCTTACCCGTGGATGATGCTTGTTCTTGCGCCAGCTTCAACATGTAAAAGCTACCACGTCTTTCTAGCATTCTATTATTTTCTTTTCGAATCCTATTAACCCCCAACTTAACAAACTCTTGATTTTCTTGAAGCATAGTCATAGAATATCTTCTTAGGATTGGTGCTCCTAGACCTTCCATGTCATAAATCAAATATTTTGATTCGGCATATCAATGTGTCAATTCATGACGCAAACCACAACAAAATTTGAATGGATCTAAAAATTTCACCTTATAGAAATAATTGTTATGCTCTATAAGAAAGTAAGGTTTAAATCCATCTAGGTCTAACATAGTATTAAAGATTGATGACTCACTATAATTATTACTATGGGATGAATTTCCATGTTCACTTGCATTTGGACTTTTCAAAAAGAAAATAGACCAATCTACATTCTATTATTTGAAATTGTTGGTCTACTAGAACTAAATTGGACTGATGATTTTGTAAGAAATGAAAGGCTACTTATAAAATTGTAAAAATTAATATGTGTGGCTCAACTTAAAAGTTATCATCTTCATACATTCCACAGTCTGAATTTCATTCGATCAAATTCACCATATTATTAAGTCGAGCACTTATATTGCGTATCTGCATTCAATTATTTTCTTTGCAAAAGTGATTTAGAGAAAAATGTAATTCTTGAGGAGTATATTGTGGCATCTATGTAGCACAATATTTTGAATGTTTTGGTCCTAATAATCTCATGTTTCGTACTAGCTCGCCAGCCTCAGTTATACGCCAATTAACTCCGATATCGTTGTATTATTGTAATTATGATTGTATCTCTCGTTTAATTCATTTGAGTAATTAAATTCATCATTATCACTCAATTCCTAAGTTCTTCCGATTGTTTTAAACATATCTTCTGGAGTGAACAAAATAAGGAGATTGCCTTCAACAACCTACCTATAAAAAGCCATGATATCAATTCTTATTGCCCTTAACTTAAATAATTAAATACATTATATAGTAGTTGTTATGGCACACTGTAGACTCATAATAAACTTATATGATATTTTTAAAAGATACTTATTATTGATAATCAACAAAATGAACTTAACTTATCTGGTATAGCATTTTTTAATTGACAGGTTATATAATTTTTTACATTATATGACACATTGTCCCACCGGTGATCATAAATAAGATGAGAAACAAAAATAATTATTATGTCTTATGATAATCTACAAAAATGAATTAATTTATCCTATATATCATTCTTTGATAGTCTAGTCAGATAAAATTTCTACTTTATGACATATTATCCCATCGATGGTCATAAATAAAATAGAAAATAGAAATAATTACTATGCTGTATGATAATCTACAAAACAAAATCAATTTACCCGATATATCCTTCTTTGATTGACCGATCAGATAATGTTTTCACTTAATATGCCAGATTGTCCCATTAGCCGTCATAAATATAATTATTACATCGTATTATAATCTATAAAAAAATTAATTTATCTGATATATCATCCGTTGATTGATTGGTCAGATAAAGATTTTACTTTATATGATAAATTATCCCATCAACGATCGTAAATCAGATGCAAAACTAGAAAAATAATTTATGCTACATCACTAATCACATATTTTTTATTTCATCTTAACTACCGCAAATACATTAGTGATAGCACCTAATAATTATTCTATTCATTCACAATGTATAAAAATGATCAATTAACAAGTTGGTTTGAACTAAGAGCCCAAAAGGAAGAGGGAAACTATCATACCACAAATTATTTTTTAGGATGCTTCATCGATGTAACAGGTATAAAATGGTATGGATTATTTCATCCACTTCTAAAAGAACCTACTTCTATCTATTATGATTTAGGTGTTATCGGACATATTATTGAGGAAGAGTCATAATCCTTTAAGATTAGAAGATGTTTTTATTTGGGGTGAAAAACTTTAGTGGCCCAAACTATAGTAAAAAAGGTGTGATTTTAAAGTCATATGTCAGTGGCACGATTTGACTTTACCACAGACAATATTTGCAACTTTTCAAACATATAAATTTGGAGATGAATCGGGAGTTACTAAACACTTGAATATGAAAATATTTGAAATGGAAAATACACTAGAGACCTTTCATACATTAAACAATCTTAACTATCTAGGAGCTAATGAAGAAGCACACTGGCAACTACCTATCCTATATATCTAACTGTTAACGAATGTTAGGTAGAAAAAATATTTATCAAAAATTATTAGATTTTGGAGTATCGTATTGTTGTATAAATCAATTAAGTGCTTGTCATGATCTACTTGACATGACCCAAACCAGGGCCTTGTCGTAATGAGGAATCCCAAGACTAATAAAGATTAAGAATCGGCCCCGTTACCCAATTTGACCACCAAATGCATACCTTGAGTCGGCTGAAATCTAAGCATATAACAAGATAGCGTATCCATCCATGTGGTGACTCTAGGATAAGTCTAAATCAGAGACCAACCCAACCAAGTCCAACCACCCAATAACCAACCCAAAACAATGTGGGAACCATAAGCCAATACCATGATAATAAGCCAATATATGTAAAGTAAACCATGATATGAAATAGACGCCTTCCGAACTATGAAAGACCACCACTTTAATCCATTATCGACTAGCCTCGAATTCGATCACTAAGCAGGAGAAGTAGAATGGCCGATGCATACATAGCGTGGCTATACAGCTGCCCAAAGACGGGTTAGTAGGTGAACACTAGCATGCACTCAGAATAAGGATAACATAATGCCATTTATGAAACCAAATAAAACCATCCATAATGCATAAAACCATACATACATACACACACACACACACATATATATATATAACACCATGCTGGGAAAGGGACTCGAGTTTAGGATGCCTTTAAAACCTTTACTTGGGTTGTATGCACTTGGTCACTTAGACCAAACTTCACATCGACAAATATGAGTTTTCAATTTTCGTCCCCCCAGGACCTCTACCTTTCACGACTTTGCTATACTCCCCGCCATTATTGACTAATTAAAATCATTACCAACCAACCAACCAACCTATTAACCATTTATTAACCAAGGCCATTAGTAGCGGTATCGTCATACCGACTATATTTGCTAGTTTTGTCCATAGCCAACCATATATAGGTTTAAGGGATTCCATGTACCCTTCCATTAACCGTATTAAACCACATGGGGGATTCCCATGTTCTTCACAAGCATAAGCTTTTATACTTTTTACCTTTCCAAACCATTTAAACCATGAATAATTCCTTTACCAAGTTTAAAAAAAGCAAGAGTTCCATTAAAAATGATCAATGCAATGAAAACATCCTGATAGGCATTTTGTCAAACTGATTGGGGGCATAATATAACCAAAATAATTTTTAATTACCATTTAACCATTCCTATGCAATTCAATTATCCCAAACCACCAATTAAGCATGTAAATACATAATTTAAACTATGGGAACCAATAACCAATCATTTATAATCAAAACCCCCAATTCATAGTTGAAAACCCAAAATTTTACAACAATGAAATCATGAAAACCATTCAAAAAAACCATGCCTTTAGATGGAACTAATAGTGAGGGAAGAGAACATGCTTTATACAAGAAGATTTCGAAGAGAAACATGACTCTTGAGCCTTTTGAAGAACACATAAAGAAACCCTAGCCTCCAACCTTCAAGTATAAGTTTGAGCGAGTATTTGGAGTGTTTCATCCTTTAATAAGTGTTATGAGAGGCTATCAAGAGTTATATAATGTGAGGACATAAGGGATTTGAAAAAAGAAATGTCCAGACTACCCTTGACTTAAAATTAAAACAAACCACCTCCAGAGGTATGACTCACCTGTTCCATCTGTATCCTAGGGTATGAGTGGTACCCCAACTCGTACCCAAGACCATGCCAAGACCCTACACACTGGTTCCTATACGATTCACACCTCCCTAACTCATACCTAAGGGAACGAGTGGTCCACTCAGTCGTACCCACCAATCATACCAGGCCGACTCTATAAGATAACTCAATCAAGCACCATACGACTTACCTTGCACAACTTCTATCTTTGAATACGACTCGTACCTTGATGAGTTTTTAATTGGGCCGTAACCAAGCCAAACACACTACCTAATATACGATTAAACCCTCAAGCCATCCCACAAGTTGTATTAAAGGTTATGATTGGTACCCTTTAGTCGTACGAAGCCTAGTAAGTCCAAAACGATGGAAATTTTGAAAGAGTCCAAGACTTGGGGTGTTTCAGTCTCCCCCACTAGGATCATTCATCCTTAAATAAAGAGTAAGGGTAAGGGACAAGTACAAGATAAGACATCAACTCCCAACAAAATTTTCCTCTACCAAAATAGAAAGCAAGGACACACAACCAAGGTGAGAAGAACACTACATAACACAAACATGATTTACACCCCAACACCCCCATCCCGACCTCTATATAAGTTAGAAAACAAAGATATAAGAGAAACCATTCCTCACTTTTAAGAAAGTTAGAAAACAAATAAACGTGTTGAAGATCATACTTCTCACACATAAATTTTTAGAACAAAGAAACAACCCAAACACTTGGACTCCTTGTCCCTTTCTGTATTCCAAATAACTTTCTCAAACTTTTAGTTCCACCATGGATCCTTTACCGAAGCCACACCTTTTTTTAGAAACCGGCGAACTTACCATTTCATGATCCTCATCGGGACCCCCTTAAAGAACAAAGAATTCGAGATACCAATACTATCTAAAGGAACCAACAAACCATGGATCATCCACACCCTCTACACAACTTAGATTATCGGATGAATGGACTCATGCTAGAGAGCAAGTCCAATTTAACTTAGAATTTACTGATACACATCACTATGAGATATTGAGTCTAACTATACACCACCACTTCCCTATTCAAGCCTAACTAAAGCTAAAAGGAGTTAACTTAAGTCACCAGGATCTAATCCTTATATCTATCCCCAAACACTACTCCGCTTCCATAACTATTATAATAAGAAAACCATAACATTCAAGCCTACCAGACCTCTAAGCAAACCATGTCCAACCACTATAACCAAAACCCCCAACCTATAATTGAACACCCAAAATTATACAACTAGTAAGCCATGAAAATAATTCATAAAACCATGCCTTACCAGACCTCTCAGGTACCCAACATAACTTATTGGCATATCTACCAACCATAGCATTCAAGCCTACCGCTTATATTCCCGCGGTATGATCTATCCATCAAAAAATCTAGCACCCTTTACAACCTTCACAAGGCTTTCACCACCTATTTCTTTAGTAACCATTTCTCATAACAACGACCTCACTGTATGTTCCAAAACCCTTAACTCTAGTAGTCACCCTAGACTCTCCCCCATGTAGGGACTTCTACATTCCTCATAATTCCCAAACAACTACCATCCTAACATAAGAAGACTTATTTAAGAAACTTAATTACAAAAGTTATCCATGCCTCCCAAGGCAAGATCCTAGAGACAAGACACGGTACTATAGGCATGGAGTACTTCACAACAACCACCTAGATCATATTGAAGAACCATCCTGACGAACTTATACCATAAAAAGAGTTCTTAGGCTGGATACCAAAAGAAACAAAACCAACTATACCATGAGTAACTTAACATAAACTCAAGACTCATATCTAGGGAATAAAGTAAATCAAAATGCGAACCTTAGGTATAAGCGCTAAATGAATACATGCAACACTAGTAAAGTACTCTCTTAATTGGGATAGAAGAGTATCCTTAGAATAGGCAACCCCAACCTTTTCTTGAATTTCACTTCTAGAAGGAAATTTATGATTAACCACCAACCCTCATCCCATCACATCTGCGAACATACTTCTCTTATTCTAATGGGTATCACCAAAGGTATACACTAAGGACGCTTGGTTCTCCTATACCCGAAACCTTATTCAACCAAATGCTACCTAGTTTCTAGCATAGACATGCAAAAACCATGAGCCCAAATTGACTCCAAGGTGTCCAATTTACCAAAAATTATTCAAGATCAAAACATGGCAACCAAGGCCTTTTTAAAATCATTTGTATCCAACCAAAACCAATTCATGTTCCTTTAACTTTTTATGTAATGCAAAGATTTAAGAATAGTCAAACCATATGATAAAATCATATTCAACGGTAATTTCACAAATAGTTTAAGGGCATATAATTTTCAAGACCAAAACCAAGTAATTAGGGAAATCCATAGTATCCCAAAATTCATCTACCACTCCCATGCATCCCATGTTCATAAACATTAATAAAGCATGATTAATACATTATACTCCATGGAAAATCAATTAAAAGAGTAATCATGTCAAGTCCCTCAATTATGCCAAAACCCACATTCTAAATCATAAATTTAATAATCAATTTTATGCCAATAATGAAGTACAAGTATAGGGACAAAGACACATGCAAGATCCACGATCTAACCTATTGAATGGCTCGATCCCTAGTCCCTCCATTAAACTCGAACTCCCGGCCTATGTGGTATAACTCTCCCATTATTGTATTTCCCATATCATCAAACCCATCCAACTTTCTAGTTTATATCCACAACTCCCGCATTGCTATTTCTGAGCTTATCATACTCTCTTTTATCAAAATCAAGCATCTTGATTCAAGCCTAGGATCTACCAGCCACCATGTACTACTAACAAAGTACCCTTATAGAATATACATAAGCATGGTCCACCCTACAAGAAGGACACTCCAAATTCCTTAGCCATTTACCGAAAACCTATCCATTCCTAGGGAAAACCATTCCCCTTATGCATGCAAAAGTGAAAATACTCCATAGAGGAATATTAAGACAAATGAAACCTTTATCTAAGAGATCCCTTAATTTTTTTCAGATCTTTTAACTCTATAGAAACCATTCTATAAAGAAGGAATAGAAATTAGGACAAATACCCAAAACAAGACCAACCCCAAACCAACCTCCCCACTAGAAAGACACCATGAGGGTTATCAGAAAGGACCCCAAGAAATTTATCCACCACCAAAACCAAACCAAAAAAGGACCTTCTGAGTTAGTCTCTTTAACTCAGACCGAGTAATCAGGACATCCTTTTGGATACCAATCTCCAAGTTCCGAGATATAACCTTTCCTTTAAAAACTAGGGACTCGAACAAAGCTATTCTCCCATTCCATAACTGACTTACCAAGGAACCTAACAAGTTCGATAATATAATAATGAAAATCATGAGTACAACCAATAAATCCCCTGAATAATATCAAAATCCACCATATTCAAGTCAAACAAATCGGCCAAGACTCTTTTACCACCAACAGATACCACACACTCCTTATAGAATCTTTTGGAAATTGCAGATTCACCTACTGAGGTAGAAATAGAAGAAAAAAAGAGTCCAAAGTAACCTTGAGATCAAAAATCAAAATACACAACTATAAATAGGGTCATAAAAAAGAGGGAACCCCAAATCAAGTGAACCACTCACCCCACAAGGAAAGGAGTTTTCAACATACCAATGTCAGCATCAAAAGATGTCTTAGACTCCCGAGGAATAGTAAGAACAATGAGACAATCCCGACCACTATCGGAGCCAGAAGTAGTAGCCAATACTTTATTTGCCCAAGCGACAACCCTTATGGGATATCTCTGTCACATGAGACCCAACTGACCACAACTAAAATACTGATTCCTTCTTCCTCACAACAAATACAGTGTGACCAACTATAAAATTTATAAAAAAAATAGTATGATGCAGAATGGGCCCTATTGGCTCGAGATTGAGCACCTTGTGCCCTAGAAGAATTTACAAATCTGAAAACACCTGCCTTCTAATTAAATTTAGGCAGGGAACACAAGACACAAAATAGGAGTTAGGACTCACCTAACTTTTTCTTTTTTGGACCATTTATTGCCATACCGTTGGCCTCCTCTTTTTTCAGAAGACCGAGACCCCCTTACTTTACTATTTACCAACCTTACCTTATTTTTACCTGTACTAATAGGACATGACTTGCGTGATAGAGTTGTCACTATTTAGGTTAGTAGATTATTAGGATGATGAAACTCAGCACTGGTAACCTTTTTTGAGGTAACTGAGTATGAGTATCACTTTCTGAGATAGGGTCAGTAGAGATCGAGGGGACTCTACGAGGAAAACCAGAAGCTTTAAACCTTGGTTGGGTATGTGCCCCATGAGTTGGACTAGATCCATTCATGTTGTCCTCGAGTGGGATAGATAAGTTTCCATGAACTTTAGATCGTTGAGAGGATATGATACGAAGAGTGAACCAAGTAAGATTCAAAGTAGAGTTCAAGACATTAGACTCCTAGCCCGCAAATAAAATAACCATGAAAGTGAAATATTCCTAAATGCCTCATAGCCTCCTGATTATAAGTGTGGTGTATGACACATCCATAAGCAAAACTCTACTAGACACGGCTTTGTCGACACCCCATGACACTAAAACATAAGGATCTGATACCAACTTGGCACGACCTGAACTAGGGCCTTGTTGTAATGGGCAATCCTAAGCCCAACCAAAATCAGAAACCACCCCCATTACTTAACCCAACCACTAAATGCATACTTTCAATCGACTGAAGTCCAAACATATAAAAAATAGTGTATCCACCCATGTGGTGACTCTGGAATAAGTCATTATCCGAGACTGACCTAACCAATTCCAACCACCCAATAACCAACCCAAACTAATGTGTAAATGATAAGCCAATACCATGATAATAAGCCAATGTATGTATGTAGATATATATACAAGAACACTCCATACAATACCCAAGTCCACACTATTCCATACAAAGCCTCTAGACCAACCAAAGAGTACCTATTCTGGATATGCCTCCGACCATAGCCAAAACCCAAAGTCTAAGAAAGACAAGAGATATGTAAAGTAAACCATGACATGAAATAGATGCCTTCCGAACTATGGAATCTCACCACTTCAATCCAACATTGACTATACCCAAATCAAATCACTAAGTAGGAGAAGTAGATAGACGATCCCTGCATAGTATAGGTATAAGCTATTTATAACCTTTTAGCCTTTTTACCTTTCTAAACTATTTAAACCATGCATAATTCCTTTACCAAGTTTAAAACAAGTAAGAGTTCTATTAAAAATGATCAATGAAATGAAAACATCCCTATAGGAATTTTGGCAAATATATTAGGGGCATAATATAACCAAAACCAATTTCAATTACCATTTAACCATTTCCATGCAATACAATTGTCCAAAACCACCAATTAAGCATGTAAATACATAATTAAAACCATGGAAAATGATAACCAATCATTTATAAATAAAAACCCCAATTTAATGTTAAAAATCCAAAATTATATAATAATGAAATCATGAAAACCATTCAAAAACACCATGCCTTCAGATGGAACTAATAGTGAGGGAAGAGAACATGCCTTATACAAGAAGATTTTGAAGAGAAACATAACTCTTGATCCCTTTGAAGAGAACATGAAGAAAACCTAGCCTCCAATCTTCAAGAGTAAGTTTGAAAGAGTGTTTAAAGTATTTCCATCCTTTAATAAGTGTTATGAGAGGCCACCAAGGGTTATATAACATGAGGAAATAAGGGATTAGAAGTAGGAAATGTTCAGACTACCCTTGACTTAAAATTAAGGCAAGCCACATCCAGGGGTACGACTTACCCTTTCACTCCGTATCCTAGCGTATGAGTGATACCCCAACTCATACCTAAGACCATGCCATGACCCTACACACTAGTTACTATACAACTCATACCTCCCTACTCATACCTACGGGTACGAGTGGTATACTAAATTATATCTACTAACCGTACCATGGGCAGACTCCACAAGATAACTCAATCAAGCACCATATGACTTGCCTTACACCCCTCGTATATTTGGATATAACTCATACCTTGATGAGTCATATCTTGGGCATTAAAAAGGCCAAGTACACTGCCTAACATACGATTGAACCCTCAAGCCACACAACAAGTCATATTAAAGGGTATGATTGGTATCCTTGAGTCGTACCAAGCCTAGTAAGTCCAAAACCAAGGAAATTTTACAAGGGTCCAAGGCTTGGAGTGTTTGAAAAATAAGAGTGAAAATTGGGATCTAAATTATAATGATGAAGATAATAGATTTTGTTCAAGAAACTCTGCATGAATGATTATTATGTAGTATTTTTTAATCTTATCGAATGATATCTATTGTAAAATAATATATTTATGGTGGATGTCCATAACTCTTAGGAATTAAGTCATTGTCATTCATCTTCTTCATGCCGTGTAGTTAATTCTCTATTACTCCACACAACATTATGGGTGTAATTCTCACACCCTTTAACCTCCCCCATAATATTCATATTTAATATTATGTTATAATTATCTTTTGTATGGTTCTATGAATAATATAAATAGAGGCATAATATCTCATAGTGTACACACAAAAAAATGCTTGAAAGACTTGTGCACTTGATACTTGAAAGAATTAAAAGTTTTCATCTCTATATGGTCTTCTTAATTTCTTATCTACACATACAAAAATGCTTGAACGACTTGTGCACTTGATACTTAAAAGAATAAATTTTTTTGTCTCTATATTATCTTCTTAATTTCTTATCTGCTTCTTTCATATTGCTATTCTTTTAGCTTAGTTTTAAACTATGTTATCAACATGAGTTTACTAAAATCATTCTAATGATCTTACCACTTTGCCAATTATTGATTCATCCTCAGTAACAAGATCTTATGGTAGGTGTTGGTTAAACACAACGGGCAATTAGGCCAACTATACTTTTTTGATTGTATGGTAATTTTATTTCAATATATCTAAATTGTGGTAAGACTATACATTTATTATGATCTTATATTGTTTTGTGATCTTTATCTCACCTGAAGTTTATTGTTGTATAGATTGATTTACGAATAAACAATAAGGAAAATAATTGATGTTTAATATGTTATGGCCTCGTGAATATATAATACCAAACATAAAAGAAAAATGGAGTAATGTATTCTTCTTCTCTAAAAATTTCCTACACTTCTTAGTGTATTATTTATACATGATTGATGTTAAATATTATCATGTTGCAACTAAGTTGTTAATTTTTATTTGGTAAATCTATTCCACCAGAATCATTTGCAAATTAGAGAACGATCACATGGATTATAGATTTAGTTGATATTGTTTTGTGATTATCAATTAATTATTTGTTATTACTTTTCTAGGAGATGTCCCTAGATCCTACTATGTGGGAATAAACTGGAGTTGTTATTGTTGTACTTTTCTAGGAGACGTAAAACCGAACAGATATTAGGTTTCTTATGCTGACATACATAATTCTTTGTTGGTTTGGTGATTCCGTTTGAATTATTAGAATATATCAATTATTTGTACTTATATGTAACACTATGTAGTGTTGTATAAAATTTATTTGAATAAACACCTTCTATAGAATATATTGAACATCAAAGGTTATATTTGTCATCTGTTTGGATGTTTTTTCCTACAAACTTATTGAATTCATTTATTTCACCAAAGGCTCAAGGTTGAGTCTCTTATTTCACTTTAGCTTTTAATGTCACTAGTCGATGGTGATATGGTGGATTCAACTCCTATTATTAGAGAGTAAAACATTAGGTTTGTGTCCTGATGCACTATAAATCGGGTTTAGATCTTGTCGATTTATGGCCTAACACGATTTTTATGAAGATTGTACGTTGGGTTTGAGTTCCAAGGTTTTATTTGATGATATAATGATGACTAAGCAAGATAATATTTTTTGATGAAAAGTCATGAAACCTACCCAATTGACTTGCTCCATTCTGTTAGGTAAATATGATAATAGTATATAATATGTCTAAAAAAGACAAGTTGTTGAACATATAAATATGGACATGGAAGGATAAAATAATGTCATCATTGTGGTAATCATAGAAGGAAGAATATTGTGGGTTTTCAAAATGGTCATTCATAAGTGAAGGTAAACTTTGCCATCAATTTGGTATAAAAGGATCATTGGGCACACGATTATTGTGCAACCTTATTTGATAAATTTTATAAATTCTCCATCAAAATAAAGGGATATAAATTGGTAGTTACACTTGACCCTTTAAAGCGATGTTGAATGAGTCATATAAATATCACAAATGAACAATGAATGATGATGAATTTATAATAAGATTGTGAAGCATAAACAATGAATTTGTCCATTCCCTGAGAAGAATGTGACTTGTGATAAACATATTATGAATGTTTGGCCATTCTTGAAAATGAATTGTCAATATATAGTAGAATTAAGTATAAGTATGTGATTATATATGGT
The DNA here is from genome assembly GCF_002878395.1 of Capsicum annuum. NCBI lineage: Eukaryota > Viridiplantae > Streptophyta > Magnoliopsida > Solanales > Solanaceae > Capsicum > Capsicum annuum. The sequence continues at coordinate 98,647,862 of NC_061111.1, read as the reverse complement.
TTATAAATACCAAAAATTCACCTCTATGGGATGTTTGGGAGAAATGAAAAAAAAATATTTTTATATCAATGGCCATTGGTCAAGTACTTTTAGTACATCACAAATATTATGGTTTATTTTATTATGAATTATTGAAGGAAAAAGGAAAGAAATAAGTTGTTCACATAAAGGTTTTGACCATGAACAACAATAAATGTTATTGTGTGGCTACATAATTTTTCATTAATTGGGGACATATCGATTTTGTCTTTAAAAGTGATGTTCACCATAGTTGTGGTGTTGTGGAATATGAGGTAGTACATAAGTATTTGATAGTTTCAATAAAGCTAATGTATTACTACTCGGAGGAATGAAATTATTCAGGACATTAGAATTGTATTAAGTATCTAAAAGAAACTTTTTAAGTTTTAAGAAAATTAAAAAAAAAGTTATTATTATATTGAGACTTCAATTTTGAAAGATTTTGTATCTTCATATTTGTACAATCAAAATGGATTATAAACATATATGAGAAAGACCATCTGTTTTCATCTTGTTTATCGATACAAATATATGGACATGGTGATAGAATCACATTCTGTAGTAAACAAAAATTTACAAGATATATGTAAGTTGGTATGACCGATTGACCATCTCAGTTCTAATATAAAGGAAAAATAACTGAGAATTCATGAGGTGTTACATTGAAAAAATAAATTGTTCTATAAGAATTCTCTTATGTTGCTTATTCTCACGATAAAATACTAACCAACTAAGGTGATGATTGTATTTTATAAATTTTTAGAAAATACATCAAGGAGAATATGGACCCGTTCACCTGCCGTGTGGACAGTTAACTATGAAATGAGATGCATCTACGGTTGGTCACATGCGCTTTGCTATCAACTTGCAATTTAATTTTTGCAAGGTTGTTTGCATAAATTAATAAACTGAGAGCACGATTCCAAACTATAAAAGTTGATAATGCTGATGGGCTTAGCAGAAATTGTGTGCCTCTAATTATAGCTGAACCATTGGTTATAGGAACGAATCTTCCAAAAGAGAATTTGATATGAGATGAGTTTATTTATATGTAGCAACATTTGTATGCATTAAACCAATAAGGTTCCCCAATATTATTGGTTCAGGCCAGGAACCAAATAAATCTATCTAAAAATTTGAATGTGCAATATTGTCACAACCAAAAAACTCAAGTCATGATGGTACTTATTGTGGCTAAGCCTTAACAAGTAAGCCAATCATCCAAACTGATATTTAATAGAAAATCATAAAATAAATTTCAAAGCAAGACTTCTAGAGAAAAGTCGAACCATACATGCACAATAATAGTGGAAGACTGCATAATAATAATAGTAATAATAATAATAATAATAATAATAATAATAATAAAATAAATATAAACCATCTCAAAACCTGGTATCATAGTGTAAGAATAATCTAAATACAACTTAAAATCTAAAAATATAACTGAAAATTTGAAAGGAAACCACAAGTCTGTCTCTGAATACAAATTAAGACATAAATCAAATAGGCGAGGGACTAAGGTGACTCTGAAGGCATAAGGCGGCCAATACCTTAAAGTGGCAAAATTGCCACATGAACTTAGCTACCGTACGACATACTTGTACTTGATCTACCACAAATGGGTATGTAGGGAAGAGTACGATCCACTAGTACTCATATGTATCATAGGCCAACTGAGTAAAGTAAAAAATAAATTCTTAACTGCATACTATTGGCACGCCACCTTCAATCAGAAAATGTCTGTAATAGTAGCTCACACCATCTCTATTAATAGTTCTAACTATAGAATATAAGCAAAGAAGAAGGTATACAAAATAAAAAAAATAGATATGCATCAAATTAAATATAAAGTACAACACTGAAGATGTATAGTGTATGAAATACAATGATGATGATAATGACGATGTGATATGACTGAGGTTATCGTAAAACCTCCATATACACCTACTAAGCCTCAACACTCCAGTTAGGATCCATAGAGGGTTCATAAACCATAATATCTCAGTACTCAATGCCAATCAAAATGTCCATACCTTCTCTCTAACTCGTGGGCTACGATAAAGAGTTTAGTAAAAATATTTCATTCTATCAAAAATCAGTGTTTCCACAGCGATACCAATATCTCATGGATGTTTGCATGATATGAGAATGTAATTCTCACAACTAAACCACTATAAAGATCTTAAAATCCATTTAATAAAAGTACACGTAATTCTAGAATCCACCTAATATGTCAACGAACCATGATTACGTATAAGCAATGTACCATTAGAGTAAAAAATTCAAGTAAGACTTCAATAATATTACACTAACCCAAACTTAGATATTTCTATCATGAAAAGAGCAACCATATGCATAAACAAGACCATTAATATCAGATAAGGTCACCACAGGAGCCATATGTAGTAAATATCATCTTAAATCATCACCACCAACAACAATGTAAGCCCCCACATGGGTACAAAATGGTTATAATATTATTTTCATGATTATTATCCATACTCATAACATGATTTTACATAAATATTAACTATCCAACCCAGTCTAAAGAAAGTTAAGACATAAACTACCCCGTGACGATGAAATCCAAGCCTTAAACCCTTTTATCTAGAGTTTTCCCCTCTCACATAGCCTCGGAATCAACTAAAATATATGAATAGAGAATCTACGCATCAAAAGGAAGCCACCAATATCCAAATTGATTATTTTTGAATTAGGGTCAAAACTGACTCCCGAAATAGGTATAAACACCTTACCTATGATTAAAGGAAGCCATAAAACAAAATTCAAGTGAAATGAGGTTTAATTTGAAGAAAAATCAATTTAGACCTTCTGAGCCAAAATCTCCAAAGTTTACTTTTGAAATTGCAATTTAACAAATTTTAGATGACAAAAATCAAAGTAAAATAATTGAAATTGTGATTTAGAGTTTACCCAAGCCCAAAAATAGAAGAAAGTGCCTAAAATCCTCTCAATTCAAAACTCAAAGTCTCAAAAATGAAAGAAAATTGAGAAAATATTATTTATACTGACCCAACATTGACCGCTAAAGTGGTCCCTACTTTCGCGCGAATCGACCACTAAAGTAATCCGACCCAAAAAGGCTAGACCAGTTATGTGGTCAAGGGCCACTTTAGTGGTACTTGGGCTGCCAGCCGAGCTCCACTTTAGTGGCATCTGGGCCACTAAAGAGCCTAACACTATAGCGATCCCATGGCCACTAAATCGGCTGCACCGGATTATTGTGCATCAACAACTTTGCTAAAAATGTAAAATTGTGGATAAAGACCTCATAATTCATTTATAATCCAGTGAAGGCAAACAAAATATGTTACTAACTAAATTCGACATTCCTGACTCAATGGGAAAATCAGATTTTCAAAAAGACATTGTTTTCACAAAATTAACCTCCGAGCCCTAATTTCATAATTTTCTAATTCAAGGATCAAAATGGGATCCAAAAGTCATAAAATTGAACCAACCACACTACCAACCCAAAATCGATGTTCCGAATCTACTAGGCATAGTCAATTTTTCCATCTTACACACAAAACAACAAATGTTGACCTAATTCAACTATTAGTCCTTTTTAACCGCTAAAAATCATAAACTTGCACAAATCTCTCTAAATCGCATTGAAAATCATGCAAACCATCTCCACATCTCAAGAACATCACGTAACAACCATGTGGAGTGATAAAATGGTCAAAACACATAAAAATAACAATTTATAGAATTAAGTCCTTACACATATCCACCCCACAAAAAAGTGGATCTCAAAATAAAGTTGAGATGAATGTTAGATTTACTAACATTAGGGGGATTAATGGATGAAATGTATGGAATGAATTACTATATCCTTGTACGAAATCAACTTGAAGTTTAAGAGATAATTCATTTTTCTTAAAATATTGCAAGTTCATTGCTAGACTGACTCAATAGTATAATTCAACTATAAATGCTCCAATAAGAAGTCCTTGAAGGACAAAGTCTATGACACCTAAAAAGTGATAGAAAAATCAATTTCAAATGTAAAACTCCTTGAAGAAGGAGAGGAGCAAATAATAAAGATAGTCATGATAATGAGGCAAGTACTTTAAAAAGTATTATCACATACTCTTCATAAAACCTTGACAATGGTTCAAGTACCTAACAATGATGAAAAATAGAGATAGATCTCAATATGTTGTGTTGTAATGGAACAAATATCAAATAACCATCAGCGGTATTATTGATATAATCTAGCACTCACCATTATAAATGGTAATAATGATCTTAATTCAAATCTCTCAAACAATTTGGACAGATAAATGATTAAATAGGTAAAATATGTAATTTAAATCTATTTTATTTCACTTGAAAAGTGTTGGTATGGACTTAGTCAATTGGCTAAGGTATAATGTCAGTGGGGCACAAATGGATTATTGTGCGAAATATAAAATTATAAGACATAAAATACGGATTGTGGCTTGAAAGTAAATGTTATTCGCAATAGTCTTGGCATTGTTTTTTGGAGATGTGTTCTCCTATGGTTGATGTAATAAGATTTCTTTAAATCTAACAATATATGAAAAACCTGAATGTGTATAAGGAATGATTGTCATGTCTAGCTAGACAGCATAATTTCTTAAAGGATTTAAAAGGTTTTAAAGAGATTCGATCCATTGAATACCCCAATGATTAAGAAATCACTTAACCTAAAGTAGTATCACTTTTGATCTCATAAAATAGTTAGAAAGTAAAAAGTATCAATGCAATTAGTGCATTTATGTATCCTGCTATTTCTATACATGAGATAATGATTTTTATTACTGCATAGATTTACTTTTGTATGAATATGAGTGAATTCAAATATTGTTAATAAAAATTTATTATTTCTAACAAATATTGTCAAAAGATTTTTAGTTATGGAGATATAGGAAGAACATTCGATCTATAGTCAATATTAATATCATGGAAATGAAAGTTTCCAGAATTAATTGGTTGTTTCTACGAATAAGTTCAAAGAGCAAATGACTTGGAACAATGAGGTCACAAATAAAGTGATCATCAAAATTTATTTTAGATGAGTTCAAAGGCTTAACATATCCAAGAAAAAAAGGAAACAACATATTAGGATGATTTCAAGAATGCAACACCTTTATGAATGTGATTGATCACAAAGGTATAGTCAATATCATTATTTGAAAGCTGCCATATAAAATAGGGATGCGACATCTTTGAGAAGTGAAATGATGTTTTCATCAGGGGGAGTAAAATACAAGATGCACTCTTTTTTCCTTTGCTTAGATTATGTCCAATGTATTTTCCTGACAATGTTTTTAATGAGGCAACAAACAAATACGTATTATAAGATATGTGTACTCACTTTCCTTCTCTAGGAATTTTTTTCCACATAATTTTTTTATGATTAGGTTTTAATGAAGCATATCATCTATGGACATCCAAGGAGGAGTATTATAAAATAATATATTTATAGTGGATGTACATAACTCTTAGAAATTAAGTCACTACCACCCATATTCTCTATGATGTGTAGTTAAACCTCCATTACTCTTGTCACGGCCTGAACCATGGTATAGTAATGATGGATATCTCAAGTCTGCCAAGGATCAGAGACCACCCCATTAGCTTAGCCAACTAGAACACAATATAACTAGCAACGAATGAGTTTCAAATATATAACAAGATAGAAATGAGTTCTGAACATATAACAAGATAGAGATGAGTTTCAAATATATAACAAGATAGAGATGAGTTCCAAACATATAATAGGATAAGGATGAGTTCCAAATATATAAGATGATAGATAAATCAATAAAAAGAGGGAACTAGGATTCCATAACACAATCTACCCACACATTGTCCACAAAAGCCTCTAAGAAATCAAATGTCAACCAAAGTCGGGACATGCCCCCGACCATAGCCAAAGAAGGAACCAAAAAGGTAGTCTATGATATAAGTAAAGACAAGACCATAAAATAAGGACCTTATAGAGAATAAAAGCTCACAACTTCAAGTTGACTCAAAAATAATCTAAAAATCGCCTACCACAACACAAAAAAGCAGAAGTGTCTTCAAACCCTGCATCACGTGGAGATACAACATCTAGGGACGGTTAGCAGAGAGAGCACTAGCAAGTAACTTAGGGAATGGATAAAGTAATTCTATGATCAATCAGTCAAAAATCATAGTAAAATCACATGCACATAGTATACGTACATATGTATATATGAAGTACTGGGATTAGGAAAAAGGTTTAGCATGAGAGTTAAAACATTAATCTAGACTGTGTAGCTTCAACCGTTATAAAGGTACCTATGGGCTATATGGGTCTAACTTCCACCACCGGAAGGGCCCTAGTGCATGTTAGCCACATGAACCGGAGGTATCAAGGAAGGCCAAGGAATCCATGTCACTTTGCCAATCCATGATAAATATAATTAAGGTGTGACACAAGCACATGACCATTAAGACCAACCCCCACACCGCAAACAAAGGTTTCCAATATTGGTCCCTTGAGACCTCTACCCCACACCCAGCTACACAACCCTTTTTAAGCCCACTTAAAAATTTTACACATTTTTATTTATTAAACCAAGGACCATCCAATAAGGCACATACCGTTGGTATCGTCAAACCAATTACTCTTGAAAAACTAATATTATTATGCAATTTCTATTAACCATCAACTTAGGGAAAACCACGAACCCCATTGTCTAATTATTCACTAACTTAGGCGAATCCACAACACCCATGGTCCAATTATTCACTATGTTAGGGAAATCCATGACCCCCAAGGTTCAATATAAAATCAGTTCGTGGTCGTAAAGGCATTTCAAAGCAATTTCTATTTCATTAACCTTTTATACAATACAATAGTTTCAAGTTGGGTTTCATATGCATTTATCCATGTTCAAAGCTAATTTCATAAGGTGCATTGAGGTTATTACCGATTCCATTACAAAAATCCATATAGTTGGTAAAATCCATGACCCTCGTAAGCTTATCAAATAAATTTGGGAGAATCCACAACCCTCTATTCCAATTTACCATGCCACTAAACCTAATCAGTTCAAAATCCATCAATTCAAAACATAAATGATTTACAAAAGCCACGGGAAAAATAATTCAAACAATAGTACCCAAAAGCCTTCAACCTAATTTCCAAATCAACAATGAAATCACATGAATAATAATTTTAAGCACAAAAACAAGTTTTAGGGAAGACATGCATTCCGGAGATATCAAGAAAATTAAAGAGAAACCACAAAAAGCTTGAATGCCCAATTCCTTGAAAACCCTAATTGCTCTTGCCTAGAGGATTTTGAGAGAAGAATTATGTTTATGTTATGATAATTTAATGATAATAGGGATACAAGAGTATTTTAAGTCGTAGAATAGAAATTGGATGGGAGAAAACACCAATTTTCCCTTAATGAGGACATGCAGGAATAAATATCCCCAGTCACTGCAGGTCACATGATGACTCTTTACGTCTGGGTACGAGTCATTGCCTAGACTCGTAGTCTGGGTAGACTTTTAGACCCCATTCACTTGTTTGGTCATGAGTCACACCTTACAACTTGTGACCTCACCTTACAACTCGTAAGGGTCCAGTCGTGACATCAATAGAAACTTGGGATTCCTCACTGGTTTTCCTACAACTTGAACCCTACGATTCGTAATGAGTCTTCATGACTAGTTAGGTGAGTTGCTACCTAGGCACTGAGCATAGATGTTAAGAAATTTCTTGAGGCCAGAAATCTGGGATGTTACATTACCCCTACCCCAGGATCATTCATCCTTAAATGATGAGTTCGGGCACTTTTGGTAAGAATACAAGATAGAACGCAACCATAAAACCAAAGAGAAATTCAACGAGTAACAAGATCAAAAGGGCACCCATACCTCAAACGTAATCATCCTTTCCAGGGAGCAAGAATGGATATTTGGACTTCATGTCCTCTTCAGCTTCTCATGTACCTTCTTCTACCTTTTTATTCCTCCAAAGAACCTTTACCGAAGCCACATCCTTAATACTTAATATACGGACTTTCTTATCCAAAATCTCAACTGGGACTTCCTCATAAGACAAGGAATTCAAAATACCAACACTCTTAATAGGCACAACCAAAAAAGGATCTCCCACACACTTCTTCAACATTAATACATGGAAATCGGATGAATAAACCCAAAATCAAAGGCAATTCCAATTCATAAGAAATATTGCCCACTCTTCTCAAAACCAGGTATGAACCAACATAATAGGGACTGATCTTTCCCTTTTTCCCAAACCTCATTACTCTCTTCATAGGAGATACCTTCAAGAACACCCAATCGCCAACCTCAAACTCCAACTCTCTATGCCTCTCATCTGCGTAGGACTTTTGGTGACTCTAGGTAGTTTTAAGACTATCCCTAATCACCTCTACCCTCTCCATATCTTGGTGAACCAAGTCTGAATTGAACAACTTGGTCTCACCAACCTCAAACCACCCAATAGGAAATCTATAACTCCTACCATAAAGAGCCACAAAAAGAGCCATCCCAATACTAGAGTGATAACTGTTCTTATATGAAAACTCAATGAGAGGTAAATGATCCACCTAACTACCGATAAAATAAATCACATATGCCCTTAGTATGTCCTCTAAAGTTTGAATGGTTATCATTACTTATCCATCCATTTGAGAGTGGAATGTGGTGCTATAGTTTGCCTGTGGGGCCAAGACTTTCTGAAATGAATGCAAAAAATGAGAAGAGAATTGCGTACCTCGATCCAAAATAATAGAAATTGGAGAACTATGGAATTTGACAATCTACTGAATTAACCACTTAGCATTATTCTCTCCAAAGTAAGTAGTCCTCATAAGCAAACTTTGTCATCTTATCCACGATGACCCAAATAAAATCATGTTGATTTCGTATCTGTGGAAGACCAGTAATAAAATCCATGTTGATTATCTACCACTTCTACATAGGCAACTCAATCTCTTGAGATATATCTCCAGGCCTCAAATGCCCAACTTTCCCATGCTGACAAACTATGCACTTAGCCACAAAATTGGCCATATCTCTCTTCATGTTGTTCCACAAATAGATCTCTTTCAAGTCATGATACATTTTTGTTGAAATTGGATGAATTGTATACCTTGACTCGAGAGACTCTATCAAAATCCTTTCTCACAGCCCATCAACCGTAGGAGCACACAATCTCAAAATCCATAACCTTTTGCTGAACCACATCGGCCTTAATCTGCATAAGGTTATGATACAAAACTTATTTCTCCTTTACCTCAGAACCAAGAGATGATTTAAATACTTCTTGAAAAATTACCCCTCCATCCTCATACTCCAAAAGATGAACTCCCCGATTAGCCAACCTATGAATATCCTTTACCAATCCTCTTTTATCCTCATCTACATGAGATAAACTCCCCATGGACAACCTTCTAAGAGAATTAGCAACCACATTAGCTTTATCTGGGTGGTAGTGAAGACTCATATCATAGTCCTTGAGCAATTTAAGCCACCATCTCTACCTGAGATTCAACTCCTTCCAAGTGAACACATATTGCAAACTCTTATTATTGGAATATATATCAAGATGCACCCCATACTGATAATGACACCAAATCATCAATGTAAACACCACATCCACAAAATCTAGATCATAAGTTGGATAATTCCTTTCATAGACTTATAGTTGCCTAGAAGCATAATCCACAACCTTACCATGCTGCATCAACACACAACCCAGTGCCACATAGGACACATCACAATAAACCACAAAATCATCCATACCCTCAGACAGGTTCAAAATTAGAGTAAAAGTCAACTTATCCTTCTTTTTTACTCTCACAAGCATCGAACCACAGAAACTTTACCTTTTTTCTAACTCAACTTAGCCAAGGAGCAGCAATAGAAGAGAAACCCTATACAGACCACTTATAATACTCGGCCAAACCCAAAAAGCTCTGAATGTTAATTAGAGTCATAGGTCTAGGCTATTTTTTAACCACTTTAATTTTTTGTTGATAAACCATGATCCCCTCACTAGAAATAACATGACCCAGACAGGTCACAACATTCAACTAAAACTCACACTTCAAAAAATTGGCATATAATCATTGATCCTTCAGAGTCAACAACACTACTTAAAGGTGATTGACATGATCCTCTTTACTGTTAGAATATACCAAGATATCACCAATAAACACGATCATGAAAAAATCCAAAAATTTTCTAAATACCCGATTCATGAGATCTATAAATGTAGCCCAAGCATTAGTCAACCTGAATGACTTAACTAGAAACTCATACTGACCATATTGGGTTCAAAAAGTAGTCTTAGGGATATCTACCTCCCTAATCTTTAATTGATGATAACCTGACCGAAGATCAATATTATAGAAGCATCTAGTACCCTAAAGCTAGTCAAAGAAATCATCAATCCTAGGAAGAGGATACTTATTCTTCACAGCCACTTTATTCAATTGCCTATAGTCTATAAACATTCGAAGAGACCCATCCTTCTTATGAATGAAAAACATAGCAACACTCCACAGAGAGACACTAAGAAGCATGAAACCTATATAAAAAAGATCCTTTAATTTCTCATTAATTTCTTTCAACTCATCCAAAGTCATTCTATATGGAGGGATAGAGATAAGATGGGTATACGGTAGAAGATTAATCCCAAAGTCTATTTCCCTATTGGGAGGAATACCAAGAAGATCATCAGGAGACACTATAGGAAATTTTTTAACCACCGAGACCGATTGTAAGGAAGGACTTTCTATAATCCTTAACTCAAACTAGATGATACAAGCCCCCTTTGGAAATTAACTTCCCAGCTATAAGATACTAAATAAACCTCCTCTTAGGTATTAAGGAGCTTCCCTCCTATTTTATTATTAGTTCATTAGAAAATTAGAAATTGACCTTACGGGTCTGATAATCTGGAGCAGCATAACATAAATGGAGCCAATCTATCCCAAAGATCATATCAAAATCTACCATATCCAACTTTATCAAATCCACCATGGTCTCTCTATGGAAGATGAACACCACATAACTCCTATAGACTTTTCTAGCCACTACAGAATCACCCATCGGGTAGACACCGATAAAGAATCAAAAATACTTTTGGGACTAAAAACAAAATGAACAACCACAAAAGAGGTCATATAAGAAAGCATAAAACTTGGATCAAGCATATAATATACATTATGAGAGAAAATTTCAACATACCAGTAACGATATTAGGAGATGCCTTAAATTCCTGATGGGTGGAAATATCATACAAATGATTTTGGCCAGTGTCGGTACCAGAAGTAACATGGTTTGGTATAGGTGTTGATGAAGTTGAACTGAAACCTTATTAGCTCCAGAGGCAACCTTAGATGGATAGTGTCGCTGTAAATGCCTCAGTTGACCATAATTAAAGAACCAATTCCATCCATCATCACACTGGCCGTGATATATCTTTCCAAAAAATCTACAAGGAGGATAAGGTGGGGATAACTGGGCTCCACTAGCCTAAGACTGGGCACCTTGTGCCTTAAACCCACTGTTAGTTTGAAAGTGATGAACGCTAGATGACTTAGGATATGGAGCACTAGCTGTAGAATATGAACTCGAGTTTTCCCAAGTCCTCTTCTTGGCCTACTGCCTACTGTCTCTACCACTGTTCTGCTGGCCTCTACCTTGCTCTGAATATTTAAACTTCTTATTCTGCCTCTCTACTATTTTTGCTTGTTTCATCTTTTCATCTTTAACCTATTACATATACACCATAATCTTAGAGATAGTTAGGTCATTATTTAACATTGCGGCCTTACATTTGAGTAACAAGTCCCGAGAAAAACCTAAAGCAAACTTTCTCATTCTTACCCTCATACTAAACACAATATCTGGGGTATAATGAGACAACTAGTGGAATTTTAAAGGGTACTCTTTCATAGTCATCCTTCCCAACTTCAATTTTACAAACTCCTTAGCGTTGGCCTCCTTTAACTTTTGAGGAAAGAAATAATCAAGAAAGGCACTCAAAAACTCATCCTAAACAATCGACTCTGCATCATTACCTCTTAACTTCCCCCACTCCTCATACAACTGATATGCCATATCCTTCAGCTGATATGCAGCAAAATCCACACCTTCAGAATTAAAAGCTTGCATTACCAAGAAAATATTTTCCATTTCATTTACAAACCCATGAGGATCCTCCTCAACCTTAGATCCTATAAAGGCTGGGGGATTTAGCCTCATAAACTAGCCAACTCTAGTGACCTCAGAAGATAGTGCAACAAAACCAACACAGTCAGGCTAATGAGAGTGAGAAGTTACCAACTAAGTTAATAGATGAATAAATTAATGGATCTTGGCATTAGAAATATCTCCTTAGGATGTTGGGGCATAAATATCATTAGCTTGTCAAGCCCGAGGAGAACTAGTAGGGATTGATGTAGTTCCACGAGGGGCAGTACAATCAGGAGAAGGGACTCTAGATTGGGTCTGAACTCAATAAACATGGCGAGTTATATCCATATTGTACTCAAGTAGGATAGTGGAGTTCCCATGAGCATCCGATCTTCAAGAAGGCATGATCTAAAATGCAAGAAAATAGAGATTAGAGGAGTTTCCAAGACCTTAGACACTATAGCCCTAAAATAGATCACAAGAAAGGGAAACATTCCAAAATATCCCATAGCCTCTCCCCCTTAAATATGTGGTGTTCCACACAACTATTAAAGAGACTCTACATGGCATTGCTTTATGGACATCCAATGACGATAAACCTAGGCTTTGATACCAAGCTTGTCATGACCTAAACTAGGGCTTAGTTGTGATAAGTTTCTCAAGTACACAGAGGACTAAAGACCTCTCTCATTAGCCTAACCAACCAAAAAGCAATATAACTAGCAACTGATGTGTTATAAACATGTAACAAGATAGAGATGAGTTCTAAATATATAACAAGATAGAGATGAGTTTAGAACATATAACAAGATAGAGTTGAGTTCCAAACATATAACAAGATAGGAATGAGTTCCAAATACATAAGAAGACAGATAAATTAATAACAAGAGGGATATAAGAATCCATGACACAATCTATCCAAACTTTGACCACAAAAGCCCCTAAGAAACCAAACATCAACCAAAGTCTGGACATGCCCCCGACTATAGCCAAAGAAGGAACCAAAAAGGTAGTATATGACATAAGTAAAGAGAAGACCATAAACTAAGGGCCTTTCAGAGAATAAAAGCTCACAACTTTAGGTTGACTCACAAATAATCTAGAAATCGCCTACCACTGAACAAGGAAATCAAAGTATCTTTGAACCCTACATCACGTAGGGATACAACGTCCAAGAACGGTTAGAAGGAAAGTGCTAGCAAGTAACTTAGGGAATAGATAACATAGTGCCATGATAAATCAATCCAAAATCATAGTAAAATCACATGCACATAGTGTACGTACATATGCATAAATGAAATGCTGGGATTGTGAATAAGTTTTAGCATGAGAGTTAAAACATTAAGTTGGACTATATAGTTTCAACCATTATAAAGGCACCTATACACTATATGGGACAACTTCCCCCACTAGAAGGGACCTAGTGCATGTTAGCTGCATGAACCAGAGGTATCAAAGAAGGCCAGGGAATTCTTAACTCTTCTCCAATCCATGATAAATATATATAAGGTATGACACAAGCACACAACCATTAAGACCAACCCTCACGCAGCAAACACGGGTTTCTAGTATTGGTCCCTCGAGACCTCCATCTTTACCCCAACTACACAACCTCTTTTAAGCCCAGTTAAAACATTTACACATTCCCATTTATTAAAACAAGGACCATGCATTAAGACACATACCGTTGGTATCGTCATACCAATTATGCTTGGAAGCAAATATTATTATGCCATTTCTATTAACCATAAACTTGGTGGAATCCATGACCTCCATGGTCCAATTATTCACTAACTTTAAGGATTCCATGACCCCCATGGTCTAATTATTCATTAACTTAGGAGAATCCATGACCCCAAATGTTCAATCTAAAATCAATTCATGGCCATAAAGGAGTTTCAAAGCCATTTGTATTTCATTAGACTTTTATGCAATGCAATAGTTTAAATTGGGTTTCAATAAGCATATATCCACGTTCAAAGTTGATTTCAGAAGATGTGTTGAGGTTATTACCGATTCTATTACTAAAATCCATATAGTTAGTATAATCTACGACCTTTATAAGTTTATCGAATCAATTTTGGAGAATCCATAACCCCCTACTCCCTTTACCATGCTGATTCATATAATTAGTTCAAATGCCATAAATTTAAAACATAAATGATTCACAAAATCCATGGAAAAAGAAATTCAATCGATAGTACCCAAAAAACCCTCAACCCAATTTTCAAATCAATAATTAAATCAAATGGATAGTAACCATAAATAGATACATTTAACAAAACAAGCTTTAGGAAAGAGATACAGGCCTGAGATATCAAGAAAATTAAAGAGAAACCATAAATTTAAAGCTTGAATACCCAGTTCCTTGAAAACCCTAATTGTTCTTTCTTAGAGAATTTTGAGAGAAGAATAATGTTTATGTTATGGTAATTTGAGGATAATAGGGCTACAAGAGTTTTTTAAGTCATGAAATAGAAGATGGATGGGAGAAAAGAATAATTTTTCCTTAATGAGAACATATAGAAAAACTATCCCTCGCAACTATAGGTCACATGACGACTCATAACGTATGGGTACAAGTGATTTGTTGGACTCATAGTCTGGGCAGACACTTTGACCCCTTTTTACTGGTTTGGTCACGACTTACACCATACTCCTTGTGACCTCACCTTACGACTCGTAAGGGTTTTGTCTTGATATTAATAGAAACTTGGACATTCCTCATAGGTTTGCCACAACTTGAGCCCTATGCCTCGTTAGGTGATTCGTTACCTGGGCAGTGAGCATAACAGTTAAGAAATTTTTAGAGGCCAAAAATCTGGGGTGTTAGAACTCCATAATTATTTTGGTTGTAACTCTCACATCCTTTAACCTCCCCCATATTGTTCATGTTTAATGTTATGTTATGATAATTATTTGTATGTCTATATAAAGACTATAAATAGAGACAAATGATCTCATATCGCATACAAAAAAACACTTAAAATACTTGTACACTTGATACTTGAAAGATGAAGTTCTCATCTCTATATTGTTTTCTTATTTTCTTGTCTACTTCTTTTATATTGCTACTCTTTTGGATTAGGTTCAAAATAATATATAGACATTTCGTAATAATTTTTTATTAAAAGCACAAAATAAAAAATCATTCACAAAATAAAAGTTTCGTAGAGATGAGGAACAACATTCATGACATTAGTACAAACAATGAGTCCAACAAATGATGGAAATTAATACAGTAAAATCAACTCTGAGAAGTACTACCACCAGATGAGGTACTTCTAACTTAAGATGAACTGGTGTTGCGATTTTGTGAGGGACAATGTCACTTACAATAACCAATAAGGTTGCATAATGAGCACTTGCAAAAGAGCGTATTTGCTGGAACGTCCATTTTATTATGTATGCAAGTGGTTTAATTGGCACGTATTTTTCATAAAAATCTTTTGTTGGCTATCATAATAAAGGGACTTTGATGCATATACGCCTCATCACCGAGTAGATTGAATTATCTAAAGTATACTTTTACATAATTATACACTTTGTATTCTTGTGCTATATGATCCCATGTGTGGTGCTCTATTTGGTTAAAGCCCCTAATGGAAAGAGAAAATGGTATATGGTATGATTTCCATTTTACACATTTACATATTCTTTATGATGCCTTAATATATGTTTGTAACCACCATAGCCTATTGCGTTTGCACCTTAAATATGTTGTCACTTTGCTGGTGATAGTTGATGAGCATGTGTCACTCTGACTTTAAATGATTAACCTAAAAGATCTTGAATATATTTGGAATTAATTTTTTATTTTTTGATATTAGCAGCATGTCATAAGGTGATTTTGTAACAAATTATCCTACAACCTACTTATAAGTTAGTCTCACCATCACAGTAATTGGTACGTCACTTACTGACTTCAGAATCCCATTGAAGAACTCAAAGTTATTTGTTGTCTTTATGCCCCATATCCTATCACCATATTTGTGCAATGTCCATTTGTCAAGATCATACCTTATTAACCACACATAGGCTTACATGCTAATCTCTTTGATCTCATGTATTTTCTTCAAAAACTTTTTTTCCCAATGATGTGCCACAGCTATCCATAGAAGATTATTTAGTGTAGAATTTTTATTATTTTTTTTAAAATTGAACTAAAAATGTCTTAAATAAAACTGATGGTAAGCAAATAGGGCCTATCAATCTGGTGCACTATAAAAAGTCAAAGTATTCCCTGATCTCTATGTTATATTAATTTGATGCCTCTATGACACCTGAAAATATCTTGATGCAAAAAATTCAAAACAAAGGTTCAAATCTCTTTGATTTCCTTCACAGCTATTGCAAAGTCCAAGGAAAATACTGAGTCGTTACATTCTGTTTCGACCATAATTAATATTTTGATATCATATTTACAATACATATGTGTGCCATCAATTACTATCATAGGAGGACAATAGGAGAACCCAACAATAGATGGATTAAATGCCCAGAAGATAAAGTTGAATAATCTTCATCAACATTATCATGCCGCTCTAACTTCCATTCAACTATAATGCCTGGATTGAAGCATTTCAAAGTTGTCATGTACCTTGAAAACTGGCTAAAAGAGGCTCTCAAGTACCATAAATTTTTTCAAATATACGCTTGTATTCAAGGTACACCTTTTTTCTACTTACCGTTTTGCCATATGCTTTAAGGATAGCTGTTTCACAATCTTTGATAGGAAACCTGATATGATAAAATCATATTAATTATCAAACACAAACATATATTTTCTTATTATATTAAAATGATATGTAGATAAAATAGTGCCTTATTATTTTTCTATTTCAGTATAGAGAACGGAAGCAACCATCTCGACATTCAAATTAAAGTGTCCTTCACAACATCTACCCATATTACATGTGTGTTCATCATAATATATCTCAATTTTTAACATTTAATATCTTTAGACTTAAAAATAGTGGCCTTAAATATGCATCATTGGTCTACATACAAGAAACCCATTACGTCATTTTTGTCGACTTACTAACATAGTAATCCCTCACGTACTTATAATGTAAAAGCTTAAGTGCCCTTTTTACCTCCTTATTGGTCTTGAACAACATATATTTTTCAAGATAAATATTACTATTTGTAAAATCTTGTAGTTCATGTCACGTACCTTGTTATGTATATTGAGCACCATGGGTATCAACAAACAATCTGGACCATCTAAGAGATGGACAAGAAAAGGAATTTCATGATACTAAAATTTGGGCATATGCATGATGGAGACCTGACTACTAATTGTAGATTTTGGTGGCGGTAAAGATTCGTCCGCATGAAGCGGACTCATGGACATTATTCTTGGTGGCCGATTGGGAATCATAAATTCATCATTACTGGATGATACTATACATTAGCATTAGAAAAATTATTACTATCACTCTATGATCATCATCGATATTTGCAAAAATATTGGGATCATCTTGCAAAATATTTTCCCTAGATGCGCAAAAAAATATATAAATACTTTATACATTTATTAAAATTGCTTACAATAAACTTCAAATGGTGGATGTATAGATAATAGTTTGTTGCACCAAAATTAGATGAGGCATGAATGAATAATAGTTAGTTGCACCTAAATTAGATGAGCCATGAACATTTGAGGATGTTCTAGTATTTTTGATTAGTCCAAACTGTGAGGACTGTCCAAAATAGTTATCTTGTCCATAACTTGGACCAATATTCATCTCATTTTGAGGTAAATTCCTACAAAAATAAATAATAATCAAAGAATAAAATTGATATCATTCAACTTTGTTAGTAGAAATAACATAAATTAATGGACAATATTAGTCATTTTCACTAATAGCTACGTTCAAATCAAAATCATAGCTGCCGGTAAGAATATTTTGGTATTGAGTTATGTGAGAAAAATCACATGATGAGTTACGGGGACTCCATCAGGACAGTAATGATTTTTCAATTAAGGATAAACATCTTTCTATAGAGAAAAACACTGACGACTAGTCCTACGCTCCTTCCTAACATAGACTTCAAGTACAGTAATCTTGATTTGATTGATAAAGTCATTCAAAGCGCTTAAAAAATCTCTTAACGAATCATCATCCTTGATAATCCACTCTCCAAAATTTACTTGTCCTTGTGTGAAAAATGAGACCGGATATTTTCTGAGTATAATTGATTGATAACCATCACTAATCAAATCCATCCTTTTATAAAGTTAAGCATATAACTTTTGAAGCCGAAGATTAAGTGGATACGTAAAATTATATTTTAGGGGATAATTATAATGTATGGTGTTTTCATCATAAATAATGTCACCATCCCTCCCCCCCCCCCCCTCCTCCCCCCCCCCCCCCCCCAAAAAAAAAGAAACTCTAACTTTTGGTTGCAAAGACATTCTTTGTGATTAAAATGAAGAAAAATAAAAGAAATGATGAAAGTGGTGAACATGGTGAAAGTGTCATGCTTAAGGCCTCTTTATATAGTATTTGGAGGAGCTTGAGGAGCCAAGATTAAATAGAGTAAAAATATTAAACTTAATTATTTAGTCCATTTTGTGAGGCGTTACATCAACATCGAAATTATACATTAAAGATGTCACAAATTCTGAAAGAAAAAAACAGCATGATATTTAGTAAATAAAATGAAATTAATTATTCCAAATTTAAAAACACAAAGTAATGTTTAAAAATGTATAAAAAGGAAAAAATAATTCTAAATTTTAAAACAAAATTCATTTTTCCGATTTAGAAAATTTAAAATTTTAGTAAATTGGACGTTTAAATTCCGAGGATGAATTAGTTTACCAATACACAACCTTTAATCTCGATGTTAGAATTTTTTCTAAAATAATTCGGAACATTTAATTTCATTTTACTCTATTTTAAACTTTAATAAATCAAAATTAGCAATTGCATTTTATATTTCCGAATTAAATAATCTGTTTTATAATTTGGAATTATTTTATAGGAGTGGAAAACAAAAGTTTTATTTCTGAATTTACACATTTTTTTTAATAAAACGGTTGTTTTAATTTCGATTTAATGAAACGGAAATGTTTTTTCGACATACAAAACATGTTTTTAACTTCTGCTTTTTGTTCTTTCTTTAAAAAATATATTTTTATAAAACAAGAGTTTTTTCTTGTGAATTACAAGCCGTGACTTTAATTTTCATTTTAGACATTTTTTGAACTATTCATGTCGTTAACCGATCTGTTAAAAAATTTGTGTAAAACAGAAGAAAATATTCCAAAACCCTATTTTGATAATATATTAAAGAGTGGCTTCGTTGTGTCACTTTATCTGCATGAAGGCTCAGTTTGGTCGCGATTTCTTACTACTCCCCCAATGTAAAACGGAAGTTTTACTTTCGTATTTACTCATTTTCTTTAATAAAATGGTTGTTTTAGTTACGATTTAATTAAATGGAACTGTTTCGTCCGCATTATAAAGTGTGGTTTTAACTTTCATTTTATGCTTTTCATATTTTTTTTATAAAACAAAAGTTTTTATAAAATAGACCTCAATATGTGGGAATACACTGAGTATGTTGTTGTTGTTGTTGTAAAATGGAAGTTTTTCTTCTGAATTACAAATTGTAACTTTAATTTTTCTTTCAGACATTTTTTTAACTGTTCATGTCGTTAATGGCTCTGTTAAAAAAGTTGTGTAAAACGGAAGAAATATTTCAGAAGCTTATTTTGGTAACATATTTAAAAAGTGGCTTCTTTGTGTCACTTTATCCTTATAAAGGCTCAGTTTGGTCGCGAGTTCTTTCTATCCCCCTCCTCCCCTTCCACTTGCAATTGCTGCGTCAAAATTACACCTAAATAATACTTAATTTTCTTGTCCGGTAAATTGTACTACTATATGAAATTAGCAATACTTCCTCCGTCCCATATTAGTGGTCCTTTTTCTTTTTAGATGCATGTTAAGAAACCATAAATAAAATGATAATTTTACTAATTCACCTCTTAAAAAAAACTTTTTGAGAACCTTATAACCAATTGCGAACACTTTCAAAAAGAACTAATTGCAAAGGTAGGTAATATGGAAAAATTTATTAATATCTTCTTCATTTAGTAAATAAGGCAACCAGTTTTAGTGATATGACTAATTAATATAGGACAAAAGGAGTATTTTTTTAAAGAAGCATTGGGGGTAGAGACATGAGAGGGATTATAAGATGAAGTATTAAATTTCACCAACAAATTGAATGTTTAGTTAATCAACCAACTGAGCTACTGATGTGTGAGCATATACTAATACATTTGAGGCTTTTAACTCTAAATAATTGTGAAGTCTTAAGCAACTTTTGGTTGTTTTTGATTGTTTTCTTGTGATATTGTAGTTGTAGCAAGGATGGGAGGAAAACATAGGAAAGATGAACAAAATAAGTAAAATCTAGTACAAGTAAGCTGATATGAGTCTGACGGCATTTCTTGCAAGCCATCAGAGATGTGGTAAGCTACCGGAAAAAGGCGTCAGGAAGAACAGTGAAGAAGAGTTACTGGATGAAGGTGACGACATTCTCAATATGTCATCACAAGTGTGGTAAGCCGCCAGAAGATGCCATCAAGTGGGACAAAACATGGTGAAATAAGCTGAAGGTCTGACGACATTTGCTATACTTCGCCACTCCTCTGGTAAGACATCGGGGGACATCGTCAGAGTGAGGCATAACAGGTTAAGAAGGCACGACTTCTGACAATATATCTGAGACGCTGTCAGAAACCTGACGATCAACACTAATATGCTGTCACCTAAATCCGAGCCCAGCTATGATTTTATTATTTTATTACCTTAATTAGGCTTTAGTATACATAGCATCTTTTAGGGTTTCATTCACAACTTTGGAAGCAGCTTTTGACATCTTGTAACATAGTAAGGGGAGCACTTGTTTTTGACTTTCTTAACTTAGAATTCAATTTTTCATCCTTTGATTTAGTTATGGGAAATTCTTATTGTACTTGAAGGAGAAACAACTTTGAATTTCATCTTTTGTAAGTTCACTTGCTTTAAGTTATGAATTTAATCTTTGTTATCTCTTCCTATCTTATGAGCAACTAAAACCCACAACTAGGGTTGTGGGATCTATGATTATTATTTCATTGATTTAATAGTTGGATTAGGGTTTGAGTGATTGTGGAAACGTCTTGAAATTCTATTGTTTTAACTTGAATCTATTGGTTGCAAATATTAGGTTATGCCTTAGGTTTTATTTGCTTTCAACGGAGAAATAAACTAGAGGTCGTGAATTATCAATAGGAACTCGAAAGCTACCAACCTTCTGTTTAATGATTGATGCCGTAACTGGACCAATCTACCTGAGATAACATCTAATTAGAAATAGATATGCTATCTAAGTTCTAGAGAATTAGATAATAAATTGTCTGGTAAGATCGAGAGATAAGTCAGATAGTATCATCGACAGGGATAATCTGCTGTCCCCACCTATCACGAGAATCATGAACAGTTATTATTCAATGGAGATTAATAGTCATAGTGATCACAACCCTAGTTTCTCTATATCATTGATTCAAAATATTGAAATCTAAGTTTTGAGTTCTAAAATAAGTTGAAACGTTAAAATTTGTTTGATTGATAAAAACCCCTATTTTGTCTTTTCTTATGATTTATTTGAATTTAACTTGTAGCTATAGTTTCAAACTAGTTTAATCTCCACTCACATTGTTCCTTGTGGATTCGACCCCGACATAGAAGTTGGCTAAATATATTGACGGCGACCGCCTTGCACTAATTTGAGGTGTAAGTAGAGCATTATCAAAAAATGGCGCTATTGCTGGGGAACAATTTGGTGTATTGCGTTGGTTTAGAATTTTACCTTACTTGCTTGAATTCAAACTTATAAATATTTATTTGTGATTTCCTTTATTTCGTGTGTTAGGTAGATTTTATTTATTTTTGCTTATTTCTTACTATGGCATCATGGAATGAATGTGACTTTGATGGTTGGAAATCTTATCTGGATGATCCATGTCCATATTGTGATGAACCTTACTTTTGGTAAGATTGTAAATATGCTCCTCGAAGAGAGATGTGTGCACCATCTCCAGCCTACTGGGAGTATAATTGTTCTTTATATGGTGATCAAGATGGACAATGTAGTGATTTCTCAAATTCCCCCTCCCCCTATTGTGTTAACCCAAGTTCTAGTTCTTCTTATGAGTATGACAGGTTTTATGGTCAAGAAAAGGAAGAATGAAGCACTGGAAAGAGTGATATTGAAGCTATGCTTCAACTAATGTTGGATTGTATAGACACAATAAATGATACTATATGTGACATATATCAAGACATTAGGGCATTTAATAAGTGAAGAGAAAGGATAGAAGAGATGGATATCGAGGTCAGTCATCCAAAACACTTTTCTATATTATGTTTAGATGATATCTTGTCTGTGGAATCATTTAAAATAATGAAAGAGTGTGACAATGAAGAGCAAGATTCCTATACTGATGATGATCTTGATGTTGATCAACCCTTGGAGATTTCCCAACCAATCGAGCCAACCATGAGGGATGATGCCAAAATTGAGGGAATGGTGCTAGAGGCAAATGAAGAAGCCAAGCCAATTTCTAATAAAGACTCTAGCCCAATTCAAAGTAAAAATATTGAGAAGATGAATAAAAGTGAGTGTGTAGAGGATAGTGTAAATTTTGAAGTAGGATTTGTTGGGCCACACTTGAAGCATTTTTCCACGTTACGTTTAGATGATATCTTGTCTGTGGAATCATCTAAACTAGTGGAAGACTATGAAGATGAGGAACAAGAATCCTATATTCTTTATTTTACACTTGATAAACAACATAAAAACACACTTCACTTTAAGGTTGAGTTGTTTACCATGCATCATTCATTACTTGACTTCTTAATCTTTGTACCACCTCTCTATGAGCGAGGCAAGAAGATGGACTCTAAGTTAGGGGTAAAATTTATATCTTCAAGGTGGAGGAAAAAGCTGAGTTGGGTTGTGACGCGACGTTAAACTAGGTGCTTCTTGGGAGGCAACCTAAGGTAATTTGTTGTTTGTATTCGTATTATGTGATTGACATTAGATCTTCACACCCATGGTGCCACAGGTATGTTTCAAACTCTTTTGTTTTGATTTGATATGTTTGGAACAAGGCATAAACTAAGTTAAGGGTGGGTCTACTTGTGGGTGTTGATGTCCTCCTGGGGTTTTTGTTGCCGTGCCTCTTTTCCCTGAAGTCTTGTTCTTAGTAGAGCCGGTATGTTTAGGTGTACTGTGTTTGTTTTGTGATGCGTTGTGGTTAACTGGAGAAAAATAAGTATCTAGAGCAGTTGACATATTTTTGTTGATTTTTTAGACTGATAATCACCTCTCCATTGGTCTATTTTATAACTGTGTGATATACATTTATGAGTCACCACTGTGCATCTTGTTATGGCATTAGTAATAGTGACATGATATCCACTGCTAAACAATTGCATAAACCAGATAGGTAGTAGCTTTTGATTCACCTTTGTGCCATGTGTGTGTGAGATACTACTTAGTTCTCTTTGTGTCTTAAATCCAAAACATGCTCGGTTAGTCTTACCTTGGTTGAAAGATAGGGGTTAGGAAAGGTTCATAGGCCGTTTTGATTTTTAAGTCACTTTTTGCCTAAATGACCTTCCCTATATGCATGATATCTCTTGATCCCTATTTTGAGCCTGAATTGACCATTTCTTTCTATGGCACCTATCACCTTCCTGTTTAGATCATAATAAACTTATTTTCGCCCTGGTCCTCCTTGGACACTGTGCATCTAGACTTAGGTAAACAACCTAAGTTGAGGGTGGCTATCATAGGGGTGCGTGATGTAAACTGAGTATGAAGAAAGGTAGAATAAAAGGAAAAGAATAAGTGAAAAAGAATAAAAAGTTGGGTGATGTGGAAGACGAATAAGAAAAGAAAAAGAATGAAAAAGAAAAGCCACATCCATCCTGAATAATGTGTGATCAAGAAAAAGAGAAAAAAAAGAAAAAGGTTAATAAGTGAACCCCAAAAGTTAAGGTAGTGCCAAGGAGGCTTAGTCACTCTAAATGCCATTGAATATCATACCAGCCCTTAGCCTATATTACAAGATGAAGAAAATACTTATACTGATCTTAACTTACCTGTCTGGACACGTTGGTAATGAAAATAAGGGCAAGCATATGGTATTTGACATGCATTGATTGGAATTTCTTTTTGAGAGTGAGTGTCTCTTGACTGTCCCCGTATTGACATGCTTGAGTTCATATATGAGTGAGGAGGGACTTCTTTTTTGTAGGGGCACATCGGTTGTATTGCTAACTGTTCACTTGTTTGGATAGTGTAATATTGGTTCATGCATGTTTGTTGTTGCTGAATTGATGCCATATCTTGGTTTCTTTGGGTCAAATTATTAATCTTCATGGATATGCACAATTGGATTGAACATGGAGAGTGGCATGAGTTTTGAGCTAAACTTGATAATCAACTGTGATAGGTATCTTATGTGTCTCTTGGTTAAGAATCGTAGTATGGTGTTATGTAGTTGCTTGAGGACAAGCAATTGTTTTAAGTTGAGGGTGTTGATGTGTGAGCAGATGCTAACACATTTGAGGCTTTTAACTCTAAATAATTGCGAAGTCTTAAGCAAATTTTGGTTGTTTTTGATCATTTTCTTGTGATATTGTAGTTGTAGCAAGGATGGGAGGAAAACATAGGAAAAATGAACAAAATAAGTAAAATCTTGTACAAGTGAGCTGATATGAGTCTGATGACATTTCTTGCAAGCCGTCAGAGATGTGGTAAGCTACAAGAAAAAGATGTCAGGAAGAACAGTGAAGAAGAGTTACTGGATGAAGGTGATGACAATCTCAATATGTCATCACAAGTGTGGTAAGCCATCAGAAGATGCCGTCAAGTGGGATAGAACATGGTCAAATAAGCTTAAGGTCTGACGACATTTGCTACAAGCCGTCACTCCTATGGTAAGTCGTTAAAGGAAATCGTCAGAGTAAGGCAGAACAGTTAAGAAGGCACGACTTCTGATGACATATCTGAGATGTCGTCAGAAGACTAACGATCAACACCAATATGCCGTCACCTAAATTCGAGCCCAGCTATGATTTTGTTATTTTAGTACCTTAATTAGGCTTTAGTATAAATAACATCTTTTAGGGTTTCATTCACAACTTCGGAAGTAGCTTTTGACATCTTGTAACTTAGTAAAGGGGAACACTTATTTTTGACTCTCTTAACTTAGAATTCAATTTTTCATCCTTTGATTTAGTTGTGGGAAATTCTTATTGAACTTGAAGGAGAAACAACTTTGAATTTCATCTTTTGTAATTTCACTTGCTTTAAGTTATGAAGTTAATCTTTGTTATCTCTTTCTATCTTATGAATAACTAAAACCCACAACTAGGGTTATGGGATCTATGATTATTATTTCATCAATTTAATTGTTGGATTAGGGTTTGAGTGATTGTGGGAACGTCTTGAAATTTTGTTGTTTTAAGTTGAATCTATTGGTTGCAAACATTAGGTTATGCCTTAGGTTTTATTTGCTTCTAACGGATAAATAGACTAGAGGTCATGAATTATTAACAAGGACTCGAAAGCTACCAACCTTCTGTTTAATGATTGATGTCGTAACTGGATCAATCTACCTGAGATAACATTTGGTTGGAAATAGATATGTTATCTATATTCGTGAGGATTAGATAGTAAATTGTCTGGTGAGGTCGAGAAATAAGTCAGATAGTATCATCTGCAGGGACAATCTGCTGTTCCCACCTATCACAAGAATCATGAACAGATATTATTCAATGGAGATTAATAGTCATAGTGATTACAACCCTAGTTTCACTATATCATTGATTCAAAATATTGAAATCTAAGTTTTGAGTTCTAAAATAAGTTGAAACGTTAAAATTTGTTTGATTAATAAAAACCCCTATTTTGTCTTTTCTTATTATTTATTTGAATTTAACTTGTAGCTATAGTTTCGAACTATTTTAATTGCCACTCACATTGTTCCCTGTGGATTCGACCCCGACTCCGAAGTTGGGTAAATATATTGATGACGACCGCCTTGCACTTATTGGAGGTGTAAGTTGAGCGTTATCAACTACTAACTTTTATTTCTTGGCGATACTCACCAGAACTAACTATTTGTGAATCAAAATCATAACATTAAATTTTTAATAATTGCGGTGTATAAACCAACTTGTGTTATAAAATGTATTTGGTATGTGGATGTTCACATAATGTAATCCCTCCATCACCCTACCACTATTCACCATTATGTTCCACCTCCTCTATGATCTCAAATCCTAAATGTTGTGTCTTCTACCTCCTCTATGATATTACTCCTTAATGTCATATTTATGACATTCTTTTATATGACTCTTTGTAATACTATAAATAGAGACACAAGATTCATATAGTATATACTTGAAAAACTTGTACACTTGATACTTGAAAGAATAAAAAGCTCTTATCTTTTGTTTTGTCTCTTTTATTGATCTTGCTCTTTATTTTTCTAATTAGATTGTTACTCATTTAGCCTATTTTTTTTAAAACAATTTTCTCATTTCATTTAATTTTATGGGATATCTGTCAATTCCCAACAATGAAAAGTAGATGAAATTTTAACATGAAATCTTGTGGTTCTTAATCTAATTAATTAACTAGTCTGGTTTATAACAACACAACCTGAAAGGAAGCCATTCCTAATAGGAAGTTTCCCCGGTGAATGCTGCTATGCCCTTGCTTCATACTTTTCTGCCTAACTGAGAAAGTAACTTCCATGCCCCGCCAACTACGTCAAGTTAACTTTTTATCTTGGACACTCAAAAATTTATCCTCTCTATTCCAAATGGCACAATATTTTTTTCTTTCAGTGTTTGATTGTGACTCAATTTTGATTATATTCTTTTCCTTAAAAGTAGGACTTCTAACTAATTAATAAATTTCTTTACCATATTATAGAGCGTATGATGGTTATGAAGAAGTCATTGGAGGAAAAGAAGAAATGCTTGGAGACTAAAGTTGCAGCAAGAATAATAAGGAGTTGAAGAAGAGAGAGTGGAGGAGCTATTTTTATGGATATTATGCCTAAAGAATAGTATCAGAAGTATTGCAGATAAATTTATTTAAATAATATTGGTGAAATAAATTTAAATGAAATGAGCAAAAAAAATCACATAGTTCACCCAAACTTGCTTATAATTATGGTTTAAATATGTTAGTGAAATAAATATAAATCAAATGATACAAAAAAAAATCATATAGTTGATCCAAACTTTCTTATAGTTGAGGTCTAATTATAATCTAAGAAAAAGTATGCTCGTAATAACCCGCCAGGTTATTTACTTGATTTGTGTGCATTTCCAGTATTTCAAGCTTTGCCAAAACAATTACAAGTCATTTATATCTTGCCAGAACTATTGGTTTAGTGATTTGATAGTTTATTTAGATTTTAGGCTCATGTAACTATTTTAGAGCTTTCGCTGTTTATGATTTGGTCTCGGACCAAAAATCCTAGTAGATGACCTTGGATGAGAATTCTGACAATATCATTAACTTTAGAACATTGATTTTAGACTAGGTAGACACTTGGTTTGGGTCTCGACGCACTCGGGCTCATTTTGAGCTATTGGTTGAAAGTTATGAAAATAAAAATTGGATGGAAATTTTGACTGTGACATTGATTTTGAAATGTCTAACTTAATTAGATAGGATTTTGGATGAATTCCAAGGGTTTGGTGGAGACTTGAAAATTCCAAGTCTCAGCTAGAGCTGGTGCATGGGCGATTGCAACCCATGTGTCACAATAGCAATTCATGTAACAACCATCAGGTATCAAAATTGTAATACTCACATCGCTATTGCAACTTGTATGACAGTCACTAGGTATGGAGATCGTGAGCCACACATCATGATCATGATTTGTTTAGGCAACTACCTAATGTGGCGATCGCGAGCCATGCATCGCAATCGCGATACTCGAGTTCCTGGGATTGGTATAAATACCCCTTTCTGAGCCTATGTTTTCCATTTTCTCATCTATTTCAAGTAGAACTAAACCTTAGAAGTTGAGAGAGCTTGGGATTGAAGCTTGTAGATGATTTGGGGGGCTTGGTTATCGACTATTCCATGATTTCCCTTTGAATTCATGGTAAGATTCCTTTAATTTCTTGATGAATTCTTAGAAATTAGGGCTTTGAATTCCTAAATTTTAAGGGTTGATTTGAGACCTGATTTGTGCTCCATTTGTGCTCAACATTTGAACACAACCTCCCTGTCCTTGAGGGGCCTCGTGATTGATTCTATTTTGGATTTTCTTTGTGGGCTTTACGAGCCCATTCTTGACTTAAAGTTTGACCCAACCTATTATATGGCAATATGGGTCTCATTTGACTCCTAGTGATAAGTAGCTTACAATTTTTATGGTAATAACTTTTATAGCATGGTGCTATTTCAAGATCGTGGAGTGAAGACAAATATTTTTTGGATGATTCAAGAATTTACAGACAATGTAACATTAGATAATGTAATTTATATATTGCATGTGAATATGATTGTTAAGATTGATTAACATTAGACAACATGACTTAGACTTGATTATTAAAGTTTTGGATTATATGGATGAATTGACCAGTAAGGTGAAATACTCACTATACTCCATTGAACCTATTACCTTCTTCTTGGTTAGACATAGGATACATAGAATGGTTATGATATTATGCTAAATATGGGATATGGCTGAAGTGGATTATGGGATATTATAGGATATTATGCTAAATATGGGATATACCTTATGTGGATTATTTTGTGCCCTTAAAACCGTAATTTAGGTGGAGTTTACTTATTTTCTCATGTTCTGGTGCAATTCCTATTTTATGGCTAAATTATAGATTATGTACCATCTAGAACTCAATTTAGATACCTTAGCCTAGTCTTGGGTAGAAATTTCCTAAATGTGAAATTCGAAGATTAGAAGTGGGTTCCTTCGGCCCACCATAGCCAAGGCTTGTGTTAGCCCTTGTGAACTTATTTATGCATGTTAAACATAGTTGAGACTATTGAGATTTTAGTATAAGGTATCTTCATGACTTGGTGAATGATGATGGTTTTTCTTAATTATAATTAATGGATTACAGATGTGATATGGCTCATAATTATGATATATAGCCTATAGACATGAGATGCACTGTAGATATGATATGCCTCATAGTGAAGATATATGGCCTATAAATATGAGATGCCTTATA